>NC_138779.1:131375476-131530476 GCF_965119305.1 Pelophylax lessonae | reverse complement strand
CTCCAGTTAACTGAGCCAGCCAGGTGCAAAATGTTACATTGGCTTAATGGTTTTCCAGTGTTCTTAGGATTACCCAAGAACTGGGGAGGGGGGTAAACCAGGCTATAAGGGTTAAAGTTTTCCCACCATTTTTGGCAAGGTTACTGCCCCCTACAGGTCAACCAAAATAAAAAGGGGCTGACTTCCAAGCCTCTGTGTCAAAATGTAGCCGATCACTCTGCTGGAGTAATCACCCCTTTTTTTTTGGGGGGGGGGGGGCGGAGGGGCGGAGGGTGATAGGAGCCTAATCAGGGTTCTTGGAGAGGGTCCCAAGCCTGGGGACCCTATGGACTTGTAGCCGCTAATCATGCTCTCCTGCCTTTAACGATTACTGCCAATCATGGACTGTCAGGGACTTGTAGTGCTCTTTGTGGTTTAATACCCAAACAGGCTCTTGCATTAAAAGGGATTGCATTGTGGACTTGCCTTCTGCATATGGTATGCACACTCTATGGGAGGTTAGAAGAGTTCTGTATAGCAACTGTGTTGAAGTTGTCTTTTAAGAACTGTACTGTTATCAGCAACTACCTCAGTAGAGGATCTTGTACGTTTACTTGGTTTACCAACCTATGAAAAAAAGCCTCCAAATCGAGAGGATGCCTTATACGGGAAAAAGCGTAGGCGAAGCTAGTACTGTGACGTCATCACGCAAAGGCTTACTAAATGACACCGTGGCCCGAGCTGTGGAAGTTTCTGAAAAATGCTGGTTATACCTGATCTTTGTAAGTGTAATATTCTATTTAGTAAATGGAGTGTTTTAAACAGTATTGTCCTAGGTGACATCCTTTTTTAAATGTAATGCGTACTTTTGTCGGAGCTTGTTGAATGGGGTGCAGGGTGGAGTTTATCATTTCTATGCTGGGGACTCTGCTGTTGATTCTAGTTTATGGGGTCACTGAGCTGTGTGGAGATCCGAGGATAAGAGCATCAGCTCCTCTATCGGATTCAAAGCGCAATTAATCTTGGTTTTCCGAGATCATTGTGGTCCGGTAAGAGGCCTCATGGTCTTACAAGCACGTTGAGCACTGGGGCACTTTTACAAGCATGTTGAGGGAACTGGGTCCGGTGCTGCTAATTACCATATGCAAAGTGGTTATTGAATAAATCTTATTAATTGATAGAGAGTTGTGGTTGTGACAGTCTATGTCCAAATATTAAGTGCTCAAAAGGTATGTGAATCCAATACACAAATAATAAAATTGGCTAATATAAAAATAAATTCAAATATAATTATATAGTGCTATAAAAAGATGTTAAAAAACAATGGTGCTAAAATAATAGTGTCAATATGCATTAAAAAATGTCATATTAGTGCAAAGTTTTATAGGTCCGCCCCTCCCCGCCTGCCGATTAGCGCTGCACTCTGCCTGTTGTAGGATTGGGCTCAGTGCGAGGACTGATCACAGATCGATCACAAGAGGATCTGCTCAGCATTGGGTACTGTTATTGCAGCACAGCCGCTCCTGGACGCCAAGAGCCAACACACTGGAGCCACACACTAAGAAGGGGAACTAAGGTGTTACATGGTTACGGACCCTGAGTCGGCTGATCTGGTTGAAACTCCTATCCTGACCTGGGCCTGAGCTTTGGTGAGTGTGGGACCATCGGGGGAGCATAACTTGTGGAAACCATTAGAATCAAGGATAGGGATGATCAAACTTTTGAAAAGTTTGGTTCGACCAGAACACCCGAACTTCCCGAAAGTTTGGCCCGGATTTCAGAACCCCATTGAAATCAATAGGACCCGAACTTCTGTAATCAAAAAACACCATTTTGAAGCCCTAAAACCCAATAAATGCCCCTAAAAAGTGCCTAGGGTTCTGGGTCATGCCCCAGGGACTATTAATCACACAAAAAAAAGTTCTTAAAAATTGTCGTTTTTGATAGAGAGCCAATTATTGAAAACAAAAAGGAGATTTCTTTGGATTTATTTTTCGGGGGGGGGTCTAAAAAGTGTACCTGTGAAGTTTCAGCTCTGTAGCATGTCCAGAACCAGAAAAAAAAGATTGTTTGTAATAAAATTGCAGTAGAGCAGGCATAGGGCTCCGCTATTTTCACACCTGGCTGTTTTTGTTTCAGGCATTTATTGGGCTTTTTTGTGGACGTCTTTGGAGGCAGGCATAACATCTGAACTTCTGTGTAGGGGTGTATATATACACACACACACACACACACACACACATAGGTGTGATAGGAGCGGAGCCCTATGCCTGCAAATAATTTCATTAGCGCAGGCATAGGGCTCCGCTACTTTCACACCTATATGTGTGTATGTGTATACATACATACATACATACATACATACAAACATACGTGTGTGTGTATATATACCCCTACACAGAAGTTCAGATGTCATGCCTGCCTCCAAAGATGTCCACAAAAAAGCCCAATAAAAACGCCTGAAACCAAAACGGCCGGGTGTGACAGGAGCGGAGCCACTACCCTGCTCTACTGCAATTCTAATACAAAAACAATCTTTTTTCTATGGCGGTCACCCTGACATGGAAGGATTTGGTCACCCTGCCATAGCAGTCAGAGTCAGTTAACCCTACACTACACTACAGTCACCCTGACACTTAACACTTTCCCTACAGAAACTAGATTATTAAAATCTAACTATAGTGGAAAATAGTACCCTAACTACACTAGATATCCCTTTCCTCACACTAATAATTGCTAAATGACACTTTTGAAGCAGGAGTAACAGAACTGCTTCCACTCTCTTCCACAGCCCTGTGTTAAAGTGCTAGAGATTTGGCGGGGCTATCTTATATACTGGGGGGCGTATTCACTACTGATTGGCCTCTGGACCCCCTAGTCACTCCAATCACATTCCTAGCATCCTCCTGCCCCCTCAATTGTCTTTTACTGATGGTTCTGGTCCAATCACGGGCTTTTAAAGCCCAGTTCCTGTCCCATTGCATTTTGGTCGGTTCTGGTTGCCGAATTCCGAACTTTCAGCAAAAAGTTCGGAATTCGGCCGAATTTCGAACGGTCAATGTTCGGGTCGAACCGATGGTCGACCCGAACCGTTCGATCATCCCTAATCAAGGATCACTTTTATTAATTGAAGATTTTTATAAGGACTATAAAATCCTTTATATATGCACAAAAGCTCAGTAGCACTCACAAATATTTATAAAATAATTTGGTGGCATCCATCCCAAATTGATTAGAAGAAACACATGGAAAAATAAACCCGGCTAAGGGCTCTTTCCAAAAAAGGCGGGGGAGATAGGATGTTTAAGATGCCTGGACTTTAAAAATCCACGTAGAGTATATATAATATAATATATGTGAAGCAAAAGATATATGTATATAAAAAAATTCTCTTTATTACAAAGGTTTCAAAAAAAGACATTATAGACTCGTAAATATACTCATTGTAAAATCAACAGAAACTTGTGGAAACCTCAATATATTGTCAAAGACAAAAGAGAGGGAAGCGGATGAGCACATGTGTTAACACAGAATGGACTTCGTGTAGAACCCCAAACTCCTATGCATTTCGACTTAGCACAGTCTTCCTCAGGGGGTATACTGGTCCACAACTCCTCTAGCGCATATTTGCATGCACAATACAGAAAACAAATGAATAGTTTATATATTCGACATACAGGAAATGTCCAAAGTACATATACAGATAGATGCAGTAAACTTGCATATATATGTGGTCAACCCACATTTACATCCTGAATTTTGACAGCTGTATACTTGTATGAATAGTACGGTCCCAATGGCCCGGGGGACATATCAGGACAGCGGCCCTCACCTAGGAACCACAAGGGGCAGGGGCAGTGGCAGGCAGAGACAAACCTGTGGTTCCTAGGTGAGGGCCGCTGTCCTGATATGTCCCCCGGGCCATTGGGACCGTACTATTCATACAAGTATACAACTGTCAAAATTCAGGATGTAAATGTGGGTTGACCACATATATATGCAAGTTTACTGCATCTATCTGTATATGTACTTTGGATATTTCCTGTATGTCGAATATATAAACTATTCATTTGTTTTCTGTATTGTGCATGCAAATATGTGCTAGAGGAGTTGTGGACCAGTATACCCCCTGAGGAAGACTGTGCTAAGTCGAAACGCGTAGGGGTTTGGGGTCCTACACGAAGTCCACTCTGTGCTAACACATGTGCTCATCCGCTTCCCTCTCTTTTTTTTTTCCAACTTGTAATTTTTATTTTGTTTATCAGTTCAGTAGCATATAACAACTGAGTATAACAAGAAGTCAACATGACTGCATAAAACAAATACATAGCATGTCCAATAAAGATCATGTACAACAACAATTGAATAATAACATACATTGGCAAACGTGTTGGTTTAAACTAGAAACCAGAAAAAGGATAAAAAGAAAAATATGGTCTCAGCGGTCGGTGTAATGGAAGAGTCACATATGAGCTCCAAAAAAAAAAAAGAAAAATCGCTTCCCTCTCTTTTGTCTTTGACAATATATTGAGGTTTCCACAAGTTTCTGTTGATTTTATAATGAGTATATAATTACGAGTCTATAATGTTGTCTTTTTTTGAAAAAATTGTAATAAAAGAGAATTTCTTTATATACATTATATATCTTTTGCTTCACATATATTATATATACTCTACGTGGATTTTTAAAGTTCAGGCATCTTAAACATCCATCTCCCCCGCCTTTTTTGGAAAGAGCCCTTAGCCGGGTTTATTTTTCCATGTGTTTCTTCCCTACCTTTATACTGTATATGCATTTTTGTGATTTTTATAGCACTTTGTATTGGATCAGTGCGCACTGTAACTGACGCACTGTGGACAGCACATTGTCACTTTAGGAGTAAGTATACCTTTTATGAAAATTATTTAATGCATATTGACACTATTTTAGGACCATTGTTTTTTAACATCTTTTTATAGCACTATATAATTATATTTACTTTTTATATTAGCCAATTTTAATATTTGTGTATTGGTTACACACACCTTTGAGGATGTAATATTTGGACATAGAGAGTTATGAAGGACCATCAATTAAGATTTATGTAATAAAGGACCATCAATTAAGATTTATGTAATAACTTTGCATATGGTAATTAGCAGTGCCAGACCCATCAATTATTCTCCTATTTCTAGACTTCCCTTTAGGGCTAGTAATCGGGTGGGCAGCAGCACCATTTCTATATTTTTATTAATTTCTTATCAATTTGCACCCTTTGCGCAGGATTATATATTTTTTTCTTTGGTTTAATTCACCAACCAGTTTCTTATCAACCGAATGAACCTGTCTATTGTATTCTATTCTGGATACCTCGGCAATGTCTGCATTGGATTCAGCTGACCATTGTCCACCCAGCTCCTTTTTTCAATTGGCTTTCGTTGAATTGGGTGTTGCCAACAGGGCCACCCATGGTGTAAATTTTGGCTGGTTCAGCATGAATCTGATGCGTGTATGGCCAGATCTAGCTGTGCGGATGTGAGCCCGATTTTCTTTCAGGGAAGCATCAATTACTTTTCCTCAAGAGTTAACCTTACATCCAACATCCACTTTACAGATGCAAGTCCCTGTAGTGGGAGCATTATGGATGGGAGCCTTGGAGATGAAGAGCAGGTTGCTAAGAGACCATAGATACAAATCCCAGCATCCTCGAGTTAGTAGAGTCATATCCCTTAGCATATTTAACTCAGTTATTATAACAAGATACAGAATGGAAGATTACAGGAAGAGAATTAAATAAAAAAGCATAGGTGGCTGCAATGAAGATCCTACATTCACACATTGAAAATCACGGAAGGTCCTTGTATTAAACAGAGGAGCAGTGTGTTGGGTTCTCAGGTATGTGCCTTTCTTATACTGCTGTGGGAAATTATATGTAGATGGAAATTTGATACATTCATGCAAAGGGAAAGTTTAAATGTATAACAGTCCATCTATGTACATCACGTACAAAGACCGGGGGAGCTATGGTAATGGCTTACACAGGTTTAACAAAACAAACCCTTTACCAATCCAAAACTAGGCTCTATAGCCACCTAATCCTGATCATTCAAGTTTGCAGAAGATTATTTGCTGTGAACCTGACCTTTACTCTGACAAACCGCAGCGTTTTACAAGCGTAAATGCCTAAATATATATTTTTTTATTTTCTTTAATAACAAACATTTGGAATGTTCCTTGATCTTATTGATTCTAGATGTTCACATGTTGCACATGGCAGGAAGTTTTCAGGTGCTCTATATTGCACAAGCTAGGATTTGTGTTCCAGAAATATGTTCTGGAGGATAAGGTTTTCTTTTTTAAACTTAGCTCCTAGCAAACAGCAAAATACACAGTTGAAATATGCATATGCCCAGTCACTTTACTGATTAATGAACCTCTGCCAGAGAAAACAGTCAGGACATCACTTTGTTATTTAAATGACTATGTGCTACTGTATTAGAGAATGCTATCAAAAACATACAGAGTAAAAAACATACAGAGTACAGGTTACAGCATAAAAATAGAAAGTTTTCTATTTTTTTTTTTAATACACCTGTATGCTGTACATGTATGCATGATGGCACCTCCATATATTCAAGTACAGCAGCACACAGTTATTCATGTCTATGGGAGGCTGTACACTGCACTTGGGCTGTCTGGTGAAAGAAAGATTCTGGCATTTAGATTAATTAGGTTCAGGAGCCTGTGTGCAGGGACCATATAATCAGAAGGAACAAAAAAAAACAGGGGTCCCAAAACACTTTAGCTCAACTCCTTCAAGATGTTTCAGATTGCTTATCTGCTCATCAATTTCCAAACATTAATAATATCTAGGTATTTCAATATTAATAGTACTAAAAATAATAAGTACTGTATTTTCTGGCGTATAAGACTACTTTTGAACCTCAAAAAAATCCCCCAAAAATGGGGGTTTGTCTTATACGCCGAGTATAATATCTCCAAGGTAACCTAAGTATAAGTATTACCGGTAGATGAAAATTAGGGGGGGGATCGTCTTATACGCCCAGTCGTCTTATACGCCGGAAAATACGGTAATACTATTGAAGCTTCCTGTTGGTATCTGTAACTACATTATGGTGCTTACAAAGTTGAATTTTTAGCAAATACATAGTAAATCAGTTCTATGGCGCAACGCCCATTGCTATAGATATACACAATGGCTCTCCAATGGAGTTTGAGGTGTGTATACTTACCAGCTCTGCAAAAGAGTTGGAAGTGAGGGCATAAGCACGGTACAGGGAGTGAACATGTAGGGATATCCTTTCCAGGAGGGGGAAGAGCAGGAAGTCACAAACACAATGTAAATCACGCTGGAAAACTAGGCCAAATTAAAAGAAAAAAAAAAAAAAAACAGCTGACAGAGACAACACATGGCTTCTAGCCATTCTACTCTAGGTAACCTTGTCTTGCTGCCAGCCAGCTCACTTTCAGAACAAGGAACTGGCATGGAGTTCTACAAAGTCCTTTAAAATATTAGCCAAGTCTAATTGAACGTCAATTACTTATTGACCCCAAGACATTTAATGACCCCCCTTTTGACCCCCCCCAGTCATTTTATTGACCCCCTTGGATAGTCCCATCAACACCTAGGAGTCGATATTTATACCGTTAAGAAACCTTTGCTCTAGACTGATTTCCACAAACTGGCCCAAGGGTCGTCCAACAGCATAACATCTTTTGAGAGAAACAGCTAGCAGATTTATGAGAAGTCAATGCAATTGTAATGAAACAAAAAGGTAAAGTACCTTTGAAAACATCATTTCTGACGAAACGTACGTCGGGTCGCGGCGTGCTGATGTCATCCCAGCGTTCCAAGAAGTAAGGACAGGCGGAAGAGCCGACCGGCCGGCGGCTTGTTTGCTTTACATTTGCGCTATACTCTGTTATGTGAGTGTAACCCCTTTTATTTTAACAATAAAGCAATACTGTTTTACACTATGGAGTATTTTTATCCTCTTCATGTTGGTGGCGATGCATGGTGGTCATTAAGGGCAGGCCCCCGAGTGTCCACAATGGTGTATCTGGCAATATAATTTCCTGTCAAGCCTCTGTGTCCGTGGTTCAAGAGGAGAATCTTTTTGGGCTGACTCCTTGCTGGTCATCTGATCTGGGAGATTACAGGCATATATCTTTACCATTTTTCTGGTAAGGAGGATCACTTACTGGTGGTGGATACAGCACTTTGGTGTCATATTTTGGATTTGTTCTCCACGGATCTTGGGACTTTTTGGACTTTTCATGTATTTAGCTTATATTTATATATTCAGTATACATATTTATATTTTGTGTTACGGATCTAATTTACACTTCTAAAATTGTGCTATTATTTGCATTTATATTCAGACAGGTTTATATATATATTTTTTTTTCATTCACTTAGCGCATCTTGTTTTTGTTTAATTGTAATGAAGCCTAATCTCTTCATAAGGGCTGCGTAGGTAGGTGAATTTTCATGGCCATAAAGTTATTTACTTAAAGTACCTATTCCCAGTATGTAATACAAGTATTATTAATCAGTTCAGGAGCATTCTGGCCCAAATCCATGTTTACTGAATAAGACTATCTTTATATTCGGGAACAATGGGTCTAACAGGATCTTAGTCTGAAATATTCTTTCCAGTAGACCCGTGTGATTAGTTTAGTTACAAATCAAAATTAGGACAAAATTTGCATGATGATTCGGATGTGTCCTGAATCTCCAAATCACCATAGTAAAGATAGAAAATAAAATGGGAAAAAAATAAAATAAAAATCGATTCAACGCATTGGATATATACCCAATTGTGCTCATACAAAATCGTTAAACTTAAATGGTGACAGCTGTAGTTACAATGTGCACAAATTTAACACACAACTTTACCAATAATTAATAATAAACCATGCTCATGACAAACACTTATTGTGATAAACAAATACTCATGCCACAAAGTGCGTTTCACATACAAAAAAACAATATAAACAAATTCATATCAATTATCAGAGTCAAACAGAAACATTCCCCGGTGTAAAAGTGCAGTTGCTCTTTAAGACTTAAATTTGGTGCTTTGTGTCACTTGTGCAAATAGTGCCCCACAGGGATTCGCACTCACTAAATGGACATGACCAACTATTGCTAGTATGGTCAAATGCACTTGTGGGGCATGTCGCCTAAAATCCAGTAGCTCGGCCAATATTGGAAGCCCAGTAATACCACTCAGAGGGAAAAGAGAAGCCCGGTAATACCACTCAGAGGGAAGTGAGAATGAGAAAGAAGCTCATAGTGCAAAACCGCTATTCAATTTATTGAATCAAATGTTTAAGATACACTCACTTTGTGCAGTGCAGATTTCACCTGGCACCTGGTTTGTGGAGAAAGCCGGCCGTCTCGCTTTCGTAGTCAGAAGTGTGGCTTGGGAGCCCGTCCAAAGATGGACAAAGGAGCATGATGGAAATATTTTCTCGAATGAACGAATTTGAAAAGTAAATGTGTTTTATTCGGGAAATGCCATTTCCAAAACGGAGTGTTACAAGCAAACCAAAATTTGAGGTGCTTTCAAACTAAATTTGTGAAATCATTGATTGAATGTACTGAGAATTTTCATATGAATGTTTGTATGAATATTCTTACAAATGTTTGTTCAAAAATCAATTAGTGTATGGCCAGCTTAAATGCCAAGTTCACTTTCTGTAAAAAAAAAAAAAAAAAATGCACATATTTTGGAGTTAAAAAAAAAGTGCATTTATTTTTTTTACATTGCATGCTGTAAAGCATTGCACCTGCGATCAGCAGATCGTGGGTGCAATGCTTGGATCCTGCAGACTCTCACTGCACCATCTGCCTGTACCTCCGATATGGGCTGGAAGAATTAATGAACTAAGAGGACGCTCACCAGCACCCTAACAGTTATTATTTCAGGTACTTGTATAGCGCTGTCAATTTACGCAGCGATTTTACATATACATTGTACATTCACATCAGTCCCTGCCCTCAAGGAGCTTACAATCTAGGGTCCCTAACTCACATACATACACACACAGTAGGGCCAATTTTTTTTATACAGGATCCAATTAACCTACCAGCATGTCTTTGGAGTGTGGGAGGAAACCGGAGTACCTGGAGGAAACCCACGCAGGCACAGGGAGAACATGCAAACTCCAGGCAGGTAGTGTCATGGTTGGGATTCGAACCAGCGACCCTCTTGCTGCTAGGTGAAAGTGCTTACCATTACACCACTGTGCCGCCCAACAGTTCATTGAGAACTACAAGGGGACTATGGTGGATGGTACTTGTAGTCTATTCATTCATTGGAAACTATAAATGAATGATGCGGCCATGTGAGCAGAGCCCCAAATTGTGACAGTGGGTGAGGGGAGAAGATCCCTCTCCTGTTGTCACGAGGGGAGCGTTGGTGACAGGTGGTGGGTGGATTGGAACATGTTATACTGTATCTTACAACGTAAATATGGGTGGAACATGTTCATAATTGTTAAATTGTTAAATATGTATACTTGTTAAAATGTAAAACAGACGAACCCAAGAACTAGTTCTATCCAGCTCAGTTATTTGTATTAGAAACAAGCTTAGTGTATTTCTAAATGCAAAGAATGTTATTGGCTAAATTATTGTGAAAACACAATAGAATATTAATCCAGGAAATATCCGATTGCCTTAGGGGATCAGAAAGAGTTTTGTTGCTCTGCTGAAGCAAATTGGATAATGCTTTTTAAGGGTTTTCGCTATCCTCTGATCAGCTGCGGGTCTAGGGCTCTGTATATGCAGGTTTTGAATTTATTTAAAGAAGAATACCAGGCATGACATTTTTTTTTTTACTTTGTTACATTGGTCCAGCTTGTAGGCACCACTACTATAGTGATCTTCACTTGCTGCCGAGTTGCATGCTGAACGGCTGGCCTGCTGCACTGTGAACACAGGAGGGTCGACTGCTCTGTATTGGTGCCATTTAGAGAATGTTTTGGATTTTCCTCAGTGAATGCATTCATTGGAGAAGGTGGAGAGATGAGGGCAGTAACATCACCCCGCTTCCCCAACTCTTCCAATCAGAAGCACGTGTTCTGGAAGCTAGTGGAAATCATTGTGGTAGGGGTGCCTGCCTACTACAGTGATTTATAGCTTCTAGAGGGATCCCACAGGTATGATATATGAATATTTAAATGGAAAAAATAACTGAACTTACAATATTAAGCAGTAACGATGTGTGTGACAACACAAATAAACAATAAGAATAAATGGAAACGTTGCAGGTTCAGCCTCTCCTGGGTGGAAGTCCTTCCTGTACAGCTTCTAAATGTGCTGTATGGTTGGAGCCCCATTCTGGTGGTGCAAGCCTGCCAAAAAAAAGCTTTAAACAAGCGCTGGAATAAGTGGCAGTGTTTTCTCTTTGCTTTTCCCTTTTCTCTGTTTTCAGTGCTTTCCTGCACCTGCCTGTGTTGTGGGAGCTTGCCATTTCCAAGATTGAGGCAGCAGTGCAAGTACACTCTGCGCACGGATGGCAGTAAATGATGCGGCTGCAGTGGCCAGTTTCCTGGCTTGCCCTTTTCCAAGATGGCGCTAGGAGCAGAGGCTGCGATCTGAGCATGCTCAGGCACTGATATCTTTAATGGTCAGGGGTACCAATTTTAAATGGTTTTAATGCATTTGTGGGCAACACATGGTGATGTTCTCTACTCACACATGCTGGATGCTTATGTGGTCATTGTTTTCAGGTATATTTTGCCTCTTTATGGCATTCACCTGGGCTTTTCCTATCTCAGGTTCATTCTCCATGCTTTCTCTGGGATCACTGTGTCATGCAGTGTTTTACTTCAATCTTGTTTCACACTGTCTATGGAAAATGCTGCCAGTTAGACCATTCATTGCCTGTAAGGTAAAGGGATTAAGTAGTAACACTATTGGGGGAAAAAAAAAAAAAAGCATCTGGTCCCAATGCTGTTGTAATATCTACAGCCCTGCAAGGACCTCAAGATGGTGCAGACATCCTAGGCAATGTTGATCAAGATCATCATCTCACCTCTCATTATCATTGCTCCTGTCTACAAAACATCACAAGTTACCAGACCTAATAGTTTCTGGGTTTGTGGTGGAAATTAATTACCTAACAAGCTAGTATGTCAAGCCCGCTTGGAGGAAATGGCAAGAGAAAAAAAAAAAAGTGGATGTCAGGGAAGTAGCAGCTTTGAATAAAGAATCAGGCAAGGAGTCAATACATGGAAGCCCCTGCTCCTCTGTCTAGCAAGTACAAGCAGAGGCAGCAGGTGGCCTCAGTATTGGAATGTTCGGAAGACAAATACATTAAAGGGGCCACAGGCTTTGACTGTTGCCTTATATAGCTGTTTACAAGAGCAGTTAGGGAGGCAATTTCCTGGGTCAAGGTGGAGAAAAGGTCCACAAGGTTCAAAAGTACTTACAGGGCTAGATCTAGCCTGTCTGATGTGAGGATTGCAGTAAAAAAGGTCAGTTGGCAGAGGATGCAAGGTTAGCAGGGCAGTGTACTGGAGCCAGGAGGGCAGTGTACAGGGCTAAGCAGGGAAGAAAATAGTTTCAGCAGTTTTTAAGGCAGGGGTTCAGAGGCCATTAGTATTGTAGGGCAGTGTGCAGTGGGTTATCAAGGCAGTGTACAGGGGGCAGCAGGGCAGTGAGCTGTGGGTCAGAAGGGCAGAGGAAGAGAGTGTACAAGTGTCAGTGCAGTGTACAGGTGGTCAGTAGGCCAGAGGACATGGGTCAACAAAGCAGATGACAGGGGCCAGCAGGTCAGAAGACAGTGGTCAGAAGAGCATTGCACAGGGATTAGCACAACAGAGGACAGGGTCAGCAGAGCAGCGTACTGGGGGTCAGTTGAGAAGAGGACTAGGTTTACTGGTGGCAGAGTACTCAGCAGAGCTCCTCCTCTCATCCTTGCACTGCACACAGCCTGGGCACTAAGCTGATCTCTGAGTGCCCTGTGTGTAGTGTAGGCAGTGGCAGGACAAGGTCTTCTAGCGCCTAGAGAAAAAAAAAATCCATCCTAATAAAAAAAAAAAAAAAACCACAGAGCACTAATTAGCACATTCACCACCTAAGCAAACATTCAGGTCAGCAAGCCAAAATTATCCTAATCAAAAATGCAAATAATTAATCCCCTCCCAGCACAAATTTTTGCCCCCCAATCCCCCCTCTCCCCCTCCCTTCTAGCAAAACTGTCACAAGGAAAAAAAAAAAAAAAAAATCACCCCTCTTAGCACACTCTTTATTCTCAAGTTTCCCATCCTAGCACAAATCCTCTTCCCCACATTCCCCCCTCCTGGCATAAATCCCCCCTCTTGACACAGCATCCCCCAGTCCCTTCCTGGCACAAAATCCCCCCCCCCAGCACAAATACCCTCTCTCTGATCCCCCTCCAAGTTCAAAGTCCCCCAAATCCCTCCTCCTAGCATAACCCCATTCAAATTACCCTTATCAGGACGAATCCTCCCTCCCTGAATCCCCCCTCCAGCACAAATCCTGCCCCAATCCCCCCTCTTAGCACAACCCCAGCACATGAATTCTCCCCTAAACCCCCATTCCTCCTCCTAGCACAAATCTCCCCAACCCCCTCTTTCTAGCACAAATCCCCCAATCCCCATAACCTTCCCAGCACAAATAGCCCCTCACCCCCCCCCCACAAACATTTCAAAACACAAACAAATCCCCCCCTTCCCCTTATTGTGCATCATTCCCCGCATTGTGTTAAATTTGCCTGTAAGCCCAACTCCCGCCCCCCCCCCCTCTACAGGCGGGAAACCGCTAAAGATCTGGGAGCAGGTGCAAGTTGTGCTCTCTCCTTCTGCTCAAAACAGCGCTCCTCCATGCGGCAGATGACACAGGATTGCTCTTCCATCAGGCTATACACAGTTTGATTACCCGCCCCCTACCTACATACCCTGCGGCCGAGAGAGGAGTATCCCGTGGAGGACATAGGGGGCGGGTAATCAAACTGTGCGTGTACAGCTCAAAGAAAAAACGATCCTGTGTCATCTGCCACATGGAGTAGCTGTTCTATCAGGAGGGAAAATACAGCACAACCCACACCTCCTTCAGCTCTCTCCAGACTTACTGCTACAGGCTCCCATCCCCAATGTACTGGCGGGTGGAGAAAAGGAACTCAGCAATGAGGCAAAACATCCATCAGATGGTCAGCCTGGGGGGGCACAATAGAAATCTGGGGGGGCCAAAGCATCCCCCCCCAAGAGCTGGCCATGAGTACTTCCCAAATCTTAAGAGATTTGGTTTTATTTCCCCTTCTTTAAAATGGGACTGGAGGAGTTAATCCAGGAAGAATGGTAGGGGCCAGAGGAAAAAGCCTGTACAAATGACAGGTTATGAAAACGATATTCTCCAAAAGAGCCAAAGGTCAATCTGCTGCGGTCACCTCCAATGGTGGATGAATCATGGTGACTGGTAACACGTCACCAAGTGGGCACATTCAATATAGAGGTGCTTGCAGACCAGCAATAACATTTACAGCCATAGGCAGAGTGATATCGAGTTGGATGGCAAAAAAAAAAAAAAAAAAAAAAGAAAAAGAAAAAGAAGGAAGAAGAACTGGAGAAGCCACTGAAGATTTTACCCCCTTCCTGACCAGGGCCTATTTTGTGATTCGGCACTGCGTGACTTTAACGGACAATTGCGCGGTCGTGCGACGCTGTACCCAAATGAAATGGATGTCCTTTTTTTTCCACAAACAGAGCTTTCTTTTGGTGGTATTTGATCACCTGTGCGATTTTTTGATCATGCGCTATAAAAAAAAAAAAGCGACAATTTTGCAAAAACAACAATATTTTTCACATTTTT
This sequence comes from Pelophylax lessonae, assembly GCF_965119305.1. Lineage (NCBI taxonomy): Eukaryota > Metazoa > Chordata > Amphibia > Anura > Ranidae > Pelophylax > Pelophylax lessonae. The sequence goes on along the minus strand of NC_138779.1, from coordinate 131,515,651 downwards.
TTTTTTATATGAAATTCCCCCCCCCAAAAAATGTAAAAATCAAAATTTAACATTTTAGGCCATCTAATTAATAAGGGAAAGATTGTCATTTTTATTTTTTTTTTAAATGAGTAATGGCGGTGATCTGCGATTTTTTTGCGGGACTGCGACATTGCAGCGGACAGATCGGACCCTTGACTGACATTTTTGACACTTTTGGGGGTACCAGTGACATCACTGCAGTAATCAGTGCTATACATATGCACTGTTACTGTAAAAATGACACTGGCAGTGAAGGGGTTAACTTTATTCGAGAGGGAGGGGTTAAGTGTGCCCCTAGGGATGTGATTCTAACTGTGATTGGATGTGGCTGTGTGTGTAACAGCAGAGATCTACGGTCCTACATAGCAGGACCGTATGATCTGTGCTGTTACACAGGGGAGAATGACATGCGGCTTTGTTTACATTAGCCGCCTGCCTTTCTCCCGCTGTACCGGAGGATCGCGAGTTAGCGGCGGACATCGGGTCCGCCGCTCACTCACGCGGGGGGGTCCGTGAGCGAGCGGGAGCGCGCCTCCGGCGGCGCACGCTCGCTCCCTAGAGCCTCACAGGCTAGTGACGTACCCATACGTCACTTTGCCTGTGAGGGGCTGACTGCCGCTGTATATAGTTGGGCGGCAGTCGGCAAGTGGTTAAGGATGCACTCCTCCGGGGGGTACCTGTGGAAGCCAAATTGAAGCTCTGCACACATACCTGGATGGAAAATATTCAGGATAAGTAAACTATAATGTCTACATCCGTGTGCCATTGGTGAAGTTCACCTTCAGATCACTTCCAGCCAGCCATGGTACTGCTTTTGATGGAAAAGAAAACAATTCTGTTCAAGTTTGTGCCCAAATGAATTAAAAAACAAGCCATAGTAGTGGGTTCAAGTGCCCAAAGGAGATGATTTGCTTCACCTCTGTTCCTAAAAAAAAATACATAAAACATTTTTTTTTTTTTTTTTTAAAACAAATCAGGCGATAGGTGGCCAATGCTATACTTGCTCTCTGTAGATTTATCAGAAGTCTACCTACACGTCCCAATCCATCCTGCATTTCAGTTCGACCGCCCATTTTGGTGCTTTGCCTTCAATTTGTCCACCTTTCCCAGGACAGTCACAAAAAGGTAATACTGTCTGCCATAGGGAGGCACATGAGGGATAATAAACCACTACTTTGATTACATCCTTTTTCTAGCCAGCAATCTGGAGATGCTTATCTAGCATCGGGACACTCTGCTAAACAATCTACAACATTTTGGACAGCTAATCAATTTGGAAGTAGAGCTTCACAAAAGAATGATGGTCTTGTGGGCATTTGTGGATGCACTAAAAATTCCATGGGGAAAGATCGGTCCTTTGTTAGAGAAAGTCAAAAGGCGCTTTGGGAACAAAGTCTCCTCCAGCAGAACAGTGCCTAAGTATCCATGGGTCTTCTTAATCAACCAATTATTGTTTCAAGTTGGAACATTATCACGTCAGCCAGGATGCATTTCAAGGAGCAAGCTGCTCAAGGTTGGTCAGCTCACGAGGCATGGTATTGAATGCTCTCAAACTGAGGGCAATGTTCAAGCCTCTTCTGGCTTTTTCCCCTTTAATAAGAGGAACAAGAGTTGTACTGTGCTTAGACAATAAAATGGCAGTTGCATACATACAGAGGCTGGGGAGAATGAGGAGTGGAGCTATTAGTCGATTAAGCTCAGATTCATCTGCAAAACCTGAGAGCAGTCTGTGTGCCAGTAATTCAAAGTCAGTTGGCAGGCTTGTTGAGCCGCTCCTTCTGATCAAACAGTGAGTGGTCCCTCAGCCGGGGTGTTTAGTTGGCCAACTCTGAAGGGGGAATCTCCCTAGGTATATCTAGCGTAAAGCTCCCTGGAATACGAAATATTGCAGATTCCTAGCAATAGATCCAATAGTGGAAGAGTAGACTTCTTAGACTGCCAGTGGAACTTCCAATGGAGGCATATCCATCTCCCAAATGCCTATGATATCCAGATTCCTAGTTGGACTCAAATTCCAGTAACAATATTTGCAATTATACCATTTTGGCCGAGGAGGCTCTGGTCTCTCTCCTGCAGTTGAACATTGAGTCACCACTGCTTCTGCCAGTGATGTCGTATCTGCTTTCTCTAAGCCAATTTTGCCATCCAGTTAGAGATTACATTTGATGGCATTAGAGTTCAGAGGTGGAGGCTACCAAGTCATGGATGCTCAGTGCAGGTAGTGGCTACCTTGTGCGAAGCCAGAAAGGTCTCAATTACTAAGCCTTACCAGAGAATGTGGTTTAAATTTGCAGATCTCAAAGCAAAAAGCCTGGAGTCCTTTATTTACCAGAACCATCCAAGGTTCTGCAGTTCTTACAACTGGGGCTGGACAAGGGCCTAGGTTCAAATACGTTTAAAGTTCAACCTTGTCCACACTTAAAGGGGTTCAAGGGGCCCTTAACCCTTTATTGATGCAGTTCTTAAAAACTTCCATGAAGTGAAGGCGGTGCGGTGTGGGCTGGAGCTGGTGCGGTCCGTGGTCAGGTCCATCTGCCACTCCCCTGACCCATGGAGCACCAGCCGCCACTGCCTCATAGGAAGTCATTGTTCCCTAAGTGGGACTCGTCTATGGTCCTTGAAGCTCTTTCAAGGCTTCCTTTCTATCTTACAGAATTGATTACACTGTGGAATCTAACCCCGAAGACCAATTTCTGGTCGTCATAACCTATATGAAAAGGTTATGTCAGAAATGCAGGTTTTTGTACACAAAGTGCCTCACTTAAACATTCTGCCCGAACAGAGTAGTCCTTAAAAGCTTTGAGTCGCTTTATCCCCAAGGTGTCTTCCTCCTTTCACTTTAACCAGGAAGTCAATTTACCATTCATCTTTGCGTGGGGGAGCCACATCCCCTGAATGTTGGTCTAACTCTGATAGCCTACTTAGCAGCTACCTTTTCATTTAGGAAAGCTGAGATCTGTACTTGGTCCCACATGGCTTAAGGCAGAGTTATGCCCCGTACACACGCGTCGATAGTTGGCCGTGAATTTTCAGCCAACGTCCGATCAGCCGATTTTCGGCTTGTTAGTATGATGCTTTCGACAACGACTCCGACTTTTCGGCCGAATAAAATCTGGTGTGCAGGCTATAAAATTTTTGTTGGCCATCACAACTGCCGATTTTCCGTCAGTCAGTATAGATTTCGGCAGACAAAAATCTGATGAGCAAGACTGGGCATGCTCAGAGATGAAAAAACACACGGAAAGTAAACCATCACATGAGATCACTTCTGAAGTAGATTTTTGTTGGCCGAGAAAATTTGTGTGCAGTCTAGAGCACATTTCAACCAACACAACAACACTGGACAAAAGTCGGACGATCGGTCAGCCGATAATCGTTGCGTGTGTGCGAGGCTTTAAGAGGCCATTCCACCAAGGCAGTGCCAACGCCAGGCTATTTGCAAGTCAGCAATATGGTTCTCCAAGAACACCTTCATTATGCTTTATTAGGGGAACCTGGCTTTTGCAGAAGCATACTAAAGCCTAGTACACACGCAACGAATTTCCGCCGACCGGTCGTCGGTCTTTTGTCCAGAGTGGTGTTTTGTTGGTTGGAATGTGCCTAGACTGCTAACGAATTTTCTCGCACGACAAAATTCTACTTCAGAAGTGATGTCATGTGTTGGTTTGCTTTCTTTGTGTTCTTTCTTCTCTGAGCATGCCTAGTCTTGCTCATAAGATTTTTCTCTGTCGAAATCTGTACTGACTGCACAAAAATCGGACGTGTTTTGACGGAGGACAAAAATTTTATAGGCTGCACACCAGAATTTTTTCGGCCGAAAAGTCGGAGTCGGTTGTCGGAAGCATCACACTAACAAGCCGAAAATCGGCAGATCGGTCGTTGGACGAAAATTACCGGCCGAATTTCGACGGGTGTACGAGGCTTTACTCTTCTGATCATTGCAAATTTTTTCTCACGCCCTCCCATACGGCGGGGTAGTTCCTATTGTATACTGCCATGATGTACCAGGAAAACTGAAAATTGTATACTCCCCTTTCTGTAATTTTCCTTTCCTGGTGCACCTTCATGGCAGCATACACATTCCCACCCAAAATATTTCAGAGAGTTACAGAGAATGCTTTGAGCCAGGTCTGTCTTTGATTTATAGCTAACCAGTCCTATCAGGTTGCAGGAAGGAGCCAAAACCCATTGTATACTGCCATGAAGATGCACCAGGAAAGAAAAGTTTGTCCTGTAAAGGAAAATTACAGAAAGTTTAACATACAATTTTACGAATGTGAACAAGTATACAAAAGGATGAGGTAAAGCGTGATGCCATTCAAATTGTGTGAAAGGGGAGCTAAACTGTATCTGAGCACCGCAAATTGAAAAACACAATTCACTTTTAATATATATTTTCAAAGCAAACTTGCCCATCCATGTCTCCAAGTGTTATTTTACTAAGAAATACATCCCCCTCCCCCAGTGTTGCCAACCTCCCGCAGCATTTTTTATTTACAAACATGGAAAATTTACTGATTGAGCATATTTTTTTTTTTTTTTTTTTTTTTACTGACAACCTGAAATGTAGCATTTACTTCCTGGGATCCATCTGCCCTTAACTCAAGCAGGCAGGAGGGTGTGCTTAGCTGAGAAAATTCCTTCCCTCCTGAACACTCCAGGGATGTATGATATCATTTTGACCTAGCCCTGAAACCAACTGAAAAAAAAAAAAAAACATTTTTTTTCTAAAATAGATTTGCAGATATGATAGAGACTATATATCAATCTACAGTAATAATAATCTAGATGATAGTATCCAAATGTAAGCTGTTACTAGAGTACGAACAACAAAGATACAGGTCACCAAATCAATTATGTTTTATTACAAAGCAAATTAGAGGTTCCCTGCTTCGGAGGATAAAGATTCCCAGTAGAGGTATTTTAGAATGTCTTATAAAAGAATCTTTAATTATATTGTTTTGTAAATTATTTTTATAGTGAAAATAGATTTTTATAACTGAACGAGGGGTCACTATAGATACAACCTACAGCATAGGTTTAAGTCATGTAAATTGCACTATAAAAAAACATTAAACATAACATATTGAAAAACTAAGAAGAAAAAAAATGCAACACTGTACATAAAAAAAAAAATAGACTCAAATCACAAAGAATAAAAATATCTATTTTCTTTGGAAAAAAAAAAAAAATCTATTTTCAACCATGTAACTGTCATTTTTAAATATCATTGGACCTTTTTGGAAAATAGGGATCCTTAGCTGGTGTCGAATGCCTCGTACACACGCAACGATTGTTGGCCGTGAATTTTCGGCCAACGTCCGATCGGCCGATTTTCGGCTTGTTAGTATGATACTTCCGAAAACCGACTCCGACTTTTCGGCCGAACAAAATCTGGTGTGCATGCTATAAAATTTTTGTTGGCCGCCAACAGAACGGCCGATTTTCCGTCAGTCAGTACAGATTTCGGCAGACAAAATTCTGATGAGCAAGACTGGGCATGCTCAGAGAAGAAAAAACACACAGAAAGTAAACCAGCACATGACATCCCTTCTGAAGTTGGTTTTTGTTGGCCGAGAAAATTCGTGTGCAGTCTAGAGCACATTTCATCCAACACAACAACACTGGACGAAAGACGGCCGATCGGTCGGCCGATAATCGTTGCGTGTGTACGAGGCTTAAGTGTGTGAACTGAGCCAATTACCTCCTGTTTCAATGAATATCATGTGAAAGTTGGACCCAATTAATGCACAATGTGCAAAAAAGAAAAAATGATTACACACATATATATATTATATATATATATATATATATATTTTTTTTTTAAATAAACTAAACAGTAGTAATAAAATGCTCAGCATTTACATGCCTTTGAGAAGTAGGACAACTCGGGTGATCAATAAACAGAAAGGGCAGCACTGGATATGAAGATTGAGCTTTGATAGAATGAATCATTCTAGCTCTAGCTCTGGTATTTTCATTATCAATGTAGGTATGTTTATTAAAACTTTGCAAGCACGAGTTATATGTCACAAATGCACTTTACACTGGCTGTCAAACGCAGGGATGGAGGCAATCACTTTGAGAGGTGGGATTTATGTAGTTGCAGTCTATCAATTTACTAGAAACTAGTGAAAGATTTTGATATGATCAGAAAAATAAAAATGTTTCATATGTATTCATTCAATGAAAGATGCCCAGTAATGAACTAATCGTAAACCATGATTTTCAATATTTAAAAAAAAAAAAAAAAAAAAACCCTCTTCAAACATTTTCTTTGGAACAGGATATACTATATGGAATAGAAAGATTTATATTCGGTTTTTGAAAAGCAACAGACATTTCATTGGATTATAGCTAAAAAAATGTACCCAACACATCTAGGTCTGACTTTAAGTTAAAAGTATAAATAAAAAGGCAAAACTTAATTTTTGATTAGAGTGGAGAGGGATTAGAACACCTATCAGTTTTTATTGCGGTCTGTACCTCCCTTAACCTCCCTGGCGGCCTGATTATGTCAGTATTTTTGAATGTCAAAGCGGTACATTGTTCTGCATGGAAATCTGTTGTTTTATATTGTAGGCCTGTAATTCTTAGGAATAAAACCGAAAAAGTGAATACAAAATAATATGTTATTAATAAATTAATAATTAACAGAATCAATTCAATTAATAAAATGTATAAATTAAAATTATTTAATTAAAAAATAAAAAATGATTAATAAAAATAAAAGGAGTAAAACAGTAAAAATGCAGGCAGGGCACTGGACAAAGCAAAAAAAAAAAAAAAAAAAATTGAGGTGAAATGGTTTGTTACAGTAATGTAATCCTAACAGATTACAATGTATCATGTCAGGATTACATTTTTTTTAATTTCCCACCCGATTCTGCCCCCCTGCATCATGGCGCTTGCAAGGAAGGGAACCCGGAAGGCGGGGGCTGGAGGACACAGTGGAAGGACATCAGGGGATCGTAGGGACAAGGTAAGTTTCACTACAGGGTAACCCCAAGTGTGGCTCGGGGTTACCGCTTTTGGTACTGAAAATTAACCCCAAGCCACACTTTGGGGTTACCACCAGGGAGGTTAAGGAAATTCACCCTCTCTATTTTTCCTGTTTACAATTACCATTAAAAGGAAAAGAAATTCCCACATTTTGGGTAGTCCCCAGAAAAGTAAGAGGGTAATCTTCCAATGAGGACACTAGTTCTGGTGACCTATGGGGTCAGAAAGAAATTCCTTTAACTTGCAGGGATTTCCTTTAACTTCCTGTTTGGCTATGGGACAGGAAGTGAAGGGACACAGATGGAGAAACAAAAAAAAAAAAAAAAATCTGATGGGTTTTTAATTTTCCTTTGCTCTATTTAAAAATTAAAAAAAAAAAAAAAAAAAAAAAAAAAAAAAAAAAAAAAGTTTTGCCTATGGTTCTACTTTAATTAACAAAATTTAAAGGAAAGGAAAAGCATTTTCAAAATCTCAATGGACTCTGCTTAAAACATAAAAAATTTACATTTCTTTAAAATAAAAAATTACTTTTCTTGGTGTGGTAGTTTTGGGATTTCAGCCTTGATCTTCCATGATCAGCCACATGTTCTAACCCAGAACATTGGACCTGAACGCAAGGCAAACATTTTAATACACATATGAAATACATTAATGAGAACTGTTTTACCTGCAAAGGATTTGTATTTCTGTTCATACAGTCCTTAGATTTATACAGCTCTGCCATACAGTACAACCTTTTCTAGCAGGGTAGGGAACGAGATCTTTTTCTGCTAGTTTCACTTTCCAACCCCACCCTATAAACAGACAGTGAATATAGGAGGCGCACACTCTGTGTCAGTCTGATATAAGCATGCTCCTTATCCTGCAGCACACCTGACTGGCTCCGTGTGCTGTTACCTCCATTCCACCCAACCCCCACCTGTCTGCTGTGCTGACTGTGTAGTAGACTGCAAAAAGCTAATACCAAGGCAAACTCAGTTACACTGCTGGCATTTATAAAAATACATTTAATAATGTAGTAATGATTACAGAGGTGCATTAATGTGTGACTTGTATGTGTACCAGGAGTGGTAGCAGTGCTGGGACAAGGTCATCCAGCACCCAGGACAAAGAAGCCAAACTGTGCCCCCATTCCCCTTCATTATGTGCAGGCTTAGGGGCTGCTACCCCCAGTAAAACTGATGAGCCCATGGCAGCCAATCCTCCTGCCCACCCTTTGTCCCGGCCCTGAATGGAAGGGTAGTATTAAAACCAAAACTATAATATATGGCAACCATTTGCTAGATATGTAAGGATAGGATAGGAAAGGGTTAAACCCTGGGTTGGTTTATTTTTTGCTGTCTATGACCTGATGGGGAGATTTCTCTTCACTTTACTTACTTTTTGGAGATGCAACAGGAAGTGAGAAAAATATAAATTTCTGTAATACTACTGTGAGTCTCTGTTGTCAGAAAAAGAAATGGTCTTCATGGCTGACAACCTCAAAACAAATGCTTAAAGAGGAAGTAAAGCTTCCTATGTAACTTGTACCTATAGGTGAGCCTATGATAAGGCTTACCTATGTAACTTGTACCTATAGGTGAGCCCAGATAAGGCTTACCTATGTAACTTGTACCTATAGGTGAGCCCAGATAAGGCTTACCTATGTAACTTGTACCTATAGGTGAGCCTATGATAAGGCTTACCTATGTAACTTGTACCTATAGGCGAGCCCAGATAAGGCTTACCTATGTAACTTGTACCTATAGGTGAGCCCAGATAAGGCTTACCTATGTAACTTGTACCTATAGGTGAGCCTATGATAAAGCTTACCTATGTAACTTGTACCTATAGGTGAGCCCAGATAAGGCTCACCTATGTAACTTGTACCTATAGGTGAGCCCGGATAAGGCTTACCTATGTAACTTGTACCTATAGGTGAGCCCAGATAAGGCTTACCTATGTAACTTGTACCTATAGGTGAGCCCAGATAAGGCTTACCTATGTAACTTGTACCTATAGGTGAGCCTATGATAAGGCTTACCTATGTAACTTGTACCTATAGGTGAGCCTATGATAAGGCTTACCTATAGGTACTGTATATATCTCTTAAACTTGCACCGTTTAGGAGATATATACTTTAACCACTTCTAGACCGAGCCCATTTCTGACACATGTTGTTAAAATCTGTATTTTCAGCTAGAAAATTACTTAGAACCCCCAAACATTATATCTATATTTTTTTTTAGCAAAGAGTCTGGAGAATAAAATGGCGGTCATTGCAATATTTTTTGTCACGTGGTATCTGCGCAGCGGTCTTTCAAAAGCCATTTTATTGGAAAAAGTAAATTTCACTGCATATAAAAAAAAACTAAACAGTAAAGTTAGCCCATTTTTTGTATATTGAAAGAGGAGGCCACACCGAGTAAATAGATACTTAACATGTTACGGTTTAAAATTGCGCACAACCGCGGAATGGCAACAAACTACGGTCAATAAAAATCTCCATAGGCGACATTTTAAAATGTTTTAACGGTTACCAGTTTAGAGTTACAGTGTAGCTCTTCTTTTAGAATGATTGCTCTCGCTCTTGCGATCGTGGTGATACCTCACATGTGTGGTTTGAACAGTGCATTCATTTGCGGGTGCGACTTCTGTATGCGTTTTCTTTCGTGCGTGAGCTCATGGCAACGGGGGCGCTTTAAAAAATGCTGATTTCGGCACTTTGAATACATTGAAATCCAGTAGAGGGGTCTGGAGTCTTTTACACCCCCGATCCCTCCATAAAGAGTACCTGTCACTGCCTATTACTGTCACAAGGGATGTTTACATTGCTTGTGACAGCAATAAAAGTGATCAGATTTTTTTTTTTTTTAAACTGTGCTAAAATTAAAACATGTAATAAAATAAATAGGAAAAAAAATGTTTTTGAATACTGTCACTTTTTTAAATTTGGTGCCTTTAGCCGCCGGGTTACTACATCGGAGTTCAGATCGAAGCCGAATCCGGCTTTGATCGGGACTCCAACCAGCCGGCGGACATGTTGGCTGGTTGCTCGAGTCTCCCGGTGGGATGGGAGACCTGGGCAGAGCTGCGGAAGGGGGGGGCATCCCCTCCCGCTCGCTGGGGTAATGACCGAGCGGCTCCTGAGCCGCATCAGCCATTATGACCTGAAAGCCGACCGCTGGCTCTAAAAAATGGTGCCTCTAGCTGCAGGCATCACCCCGGTACAACCACTTCTCTGAGCCGACCTAGAGCTACGTCAGTTTGCAGGAAGTGGTTAAATGCAGCCAGTGACATCACTGACGCATGCGCTCTGAAGGAACAGCCGCCCGTGCTGTACCTAGGGTTGCCACCTCATTCCTTTAAACCAGGACACATATTAATTACACAGGTCCTGAGGCTAATATAATGCACAAAAGGCACTAATGCCTCGTACACACAATATGATAATCGTACGAAAAAAATCGATTTCGAATTGATCGCACGATAATCTGATCGTTAGTACACAGCTTTCAACAACCAATCACGACATTTCATCCAACAAAATCCGAAGGGGCAAACACGAAAACTTTTGTCGTACAATAGCCTAGCGAACGACAATCGTTTAATCAGTGCAGTATGCATCCGCTAAAAATCGATAGACAAGGACCACGAATGATCAGAAACACGAAAATAACCCATAAAAAGCCTGGCTGCCATTGTTTTTGTTTTGCACTATTCAATACGTAGCTACGCAATTAGGAAGCTTTTCCAGAATCGTACAAAAAAATCATAGGTTTAGTGCGCATTGTTAAATTCAATACTATTATCATGCAACAAAATGCGAACGATAAGTCATCTGATTATCTGATCCCCCACCTGGGTTCCTAAAAAACTGTATAAAAAAAAAAAAAAAATAAATATTGTAAAAAAATACAAAAAAATGTACTTAGTAGTAGTAATTGATAAAAAAAAACTACTGATACTGTCCACTGCCCTACTGATACAGTCCACTGCTCTACTGACCCCATGCTCTGCCCTTATGACAAAGTCCACTGCCCTATTGACTGACACCATCCACTGCCCTACTGACTGACACCATCCACTGTCCTACTGACACCAACCACTGCTCTACTAAATTACACTATCCACTGTCCTACTGACACCAACCACTTCTCTACTGACTGACACCATCCACTGTCCTACTGACACCATCCTCTGCCCTTATGACAAAGTCCACTGCCCTACTGACTGACACCATCCACTGTCCTACTGACACCAACTACTGTTCTACTAAATGACACTATCCACTGTCCTACTGACACCAACCACTGCTCTACTGACTGACACCATCCACTGTCCTACTGACACCAACTACTGTTCTACTAAATGACACTATCCACTGTCCTACTGACACCAACCACTGCTCTACTGACTGACACCATCCACTGTCCTACTGACACCAACCACTGCTCTACTGACTGACACCATCCACTATCCTACTGACCCCATCCTCTGCCCTTATGACAAAGTCCACTGCTCTACTGACTGACACCATCCACTGTCCTACTGACATCAACTATTGCTCTACTGACTGACACCATCCACTGTCCTAATGACACCAACTACTGCTCTACTGACTGACACCATCCACTGTCTTACTGACACCAACTACTGCTCTACTGACTGACACCATCCACTGTCTTACTGACACCAACTACTGCTCTACTGACTGACACCATCCTCTGTCCTACTGACACCAACCACTGCTCTACTGACTGACACTATCCAATGGCCTACTGACACCAACCACTGCTCTACTGACTGACACCATCCACTGTCCTATTGACACCAACCACTGCTCTACTGACTGACACCATCCATTGTCCTACTGACACCAACCACTGCTCTAATGACACCATCCACTATCCTACTGACACCAACTACTGCTCTAGTGACACCATCCACTATCCTACTGACACCAACTACTGCTCTAGTGACTGACACCATCCACTGTCCTACTGACACAACCACTGCTCCACTGACTGACACCATCCACTATCCTACTGACACCAACTACTGCTCTAGTGACTGACACCATCCACTGTCCTACTGACACAACCACTGTTCCACTGATTGACACCATCCACTGTTCTACTGACACCAACTAATGCTCTACTGACTGACACCATCCACGGTCCTACTGACACCAACTACTGCTCTACTGACTGACACCATCAACTGTCCTACTGACACCAACTACTGTCTACTGACTGACACCATCAACTGTCCTACTGATACCAACCACTGCTCAACTGACTGACACCATCCACTGTCCTACTGACACCAACTACTGTCTACTGACTGACACCATCAACTGTCCTACTGACACCAACTACTGTCTACTGACTGACACCATCCACTGTCCTACTGACACCAACTACTGTCTACTGACTGACACCATCAACTGTCCTACTGATACCAACCACTGCTCAACTGACTGACACCATCCACTGTCCTACTGACACCAACTACTGTCTACTGACTGACACCATCAACTGTCCCACTGACACCAACCACTGCTCAACTGACTGACACCATCCTCTGTCCTACTGACACCAACTACTGCTCTACTAACTGACATCATCCACTATCCTACTGACACCAACATCTACAGTATGTATAAAATACACATGCACATGCACATGCGTGTTTGAGCTCTGGATTGGACACCGTAATGCAATAGGCTGGACGCACCTATGATAAGAGCCCATTCACACCTGTTGTGGTGCCTTAGAATGTACTCCTATGTTAGCATGCATAGGCTACCAGCGCATCACAATGGACCAGAAAACAGGCATGCTTACTTTTTCTAATGCAACACACACTTGACTTATTCACTTTAAGGTCAACACAGAGGACAAGGGGGCCCTCTTCACATCTAGAGGAAAACAGATTTCATCCCCAAATACGGAAAGGTTTCTTCACCGTAAGAGCTGTGAAAATGTGGAATAGACTCCCTCCAGAGGTGGTTCAGGGTAGCTCACTAGATTGCTTTAAAAAGGCCTGGATTCTTTCCTGGGTGTACATAATATAAACGGGTACTAATATTTATAGGTAGAGTTGATCCAGGGAATATCTGATTGCTTTTCGGGGGATCAGGAGGGATTTTTTTTTCTTCTGCTGTACAGAGATGTATAGTAACTAAGTAGAACTTCTTCACTGCTGTTCTTAAGTACTAAAAGGCGGTATCTAAGGAGGAAATTTCCGCACTTTATGGAGGAATAAATTGGCTGCAGCCTACCTCAAAAATATAGACTGTGAGGTCAATATTCGATATATATTTGGGGTGGTGAGGTAATTGGTGCTGCCTAAAAATATGGTGGTGTACTGAATTCTTAATATCACAATACAATGCGGAACAATCAAATACAGAAATGACAAACCATATATGAAATACTATAAATATAAAGTGCAATATAAAGTGCAATAGTATAAACGGTGGGTGAATAAATAATTAAGTATAAATATAAAGTGCTTGGTGGGCAAAGAGTAACCAAATAAAGTGAAAAAAGTGTCAGAAAGAATATATATATCGGTCACTATAAATTAGAACAAAGTATACGTGAAAAAAATTCCAAGAGTATCAACAAGGTTGATAGATAAAATGGTAAAGTGATTCCAATAAAAATTGGATAAAATTGATAGTGAATAAATATGAAAAAATCTGAGAAAGCGATCAAGTGCAAAAAGATCCTGAAATGGACCGGTGAACTGAAGAAAATAGAAAAAATGGCCAAGACCTATTAGTGGTAGTGAATAAATATATCAAGGAAAAAAGTGATCAAGTGCAGTGGTCCTACCAAATGTAGGATTGGTAGAAGGACCATTAGAAAAACCAAAAATACAAGAAATTGGCCAAGAAATATGTATAAATATATGAAAAATCATAGAAGATAAAAAAAGTGGGCAGAAAAGTCCATAAAGTTCATAAAGTGATTAAAGTATCGGATTGATGGGTGACTCTTGAGGTGATCCAGGTGTTGGGTGTCGGGTGAGGAAACAGTGCTCCCCTTTCAATTTATCCCGCACTCACCAGAAGTTGGCACCCCTGCAGGGGTAACCAGCGTGTTGGTAACAAGGTATGCCCTCAGTAAGGAACTTCAATGGTAAATCATGAATCCTCTTTCCCAAAATAGTATATACAAATGGTATCAGTAAGCCTCAAGTGCAGTTCATATCCATCACAAATAAATCCAGGGTCATGTACAGGAGAAAAGAGCCTCGTATAGTGAAGTACTGATTAACAATATCTTCCTTTATTATAAAAATAAGAATAGTACTCACATTTAATACAGGTAAATAGGAGAGCAATGAGCTAAGGACCGCAAGACCCTCTTTAGCGGTGACTTCCGGGACGCTATGCGAGCCAACCACTGGATCTGCGTTCCAGTGATGTGGAAACTACGTAATTACCCCCTACACGTTTCGTCATCAATGACGTCTTCAGGAGGAATATGATGGATATGAACTGCACTTGAGGCTTACTGATACCATTTGAATATATGTACTTTATATTTATAGTATTTCATATATGGTTTGTCATTTCTGTATTTGATTGTACCGCATTTTATTGTGATATTAAGAATTCAGTACACCACCATATTTTTAGGCAGCGCCAATTACCTCACCACCCCTACTATAAAAGGCGGTATATGTACTTTACTAGAGTAACATTTTTTTCCTTCTTCTTCCACTTTTACTTCTGTACATATTTTTGATGAGTTTTTTTATGTGCTGCATCGTTACTCGTTACAATTATAAAAATGTTACGAATAATTCCATTCCAACCCCGCACCGCCGCTGACTTTTTTTACTAGAGTCTCACTGTCTCTGAGACTCAGAAGTCATGACCAATCCCCGACCCGATGCGGTGGCTCAGGGGCAGAGCCTCGCTGCCTCTGCCCTCCCTCGGCTCGGCCCGAGTCCCGCCTCCCGCTCGGCTCTCAAGTGAAGTGGTGGTGGCGAGAGAGGAGAGACACCTGCCTGCGGAATGATCTCTCTGGGCCCTGGCTGGGGGATGGACTGTGAGTTACTAGAGTCTAGACTACTAGACTGTCTCTGGGCACTGAGCAGTGCGGGAGAACTGGATGGAGGTAGGAATATATTCTTCTTTCAGCAGGGGGGACTGGACTGGGGACTGTAGAGAGAGAGGCTGGAGGACTCGAGACAGCCTAAGGTAGGAGAAGTAAGAACTGTCTTGAAGTCAAGTCACTCACTAAGGGGATCGGATCTATTCAATGGGGGGAGGGACCTGCCCTGGCCTGCCCTACTCTAAGGGGGATCTATAATGGGAGGGGGACCCTGGTCTGCTCTAAGGGGGCTCTATAATGGGAGGGGGACCTTGGCCTGCTCTAAGGGGAATCTATAATGGGAGGGGGACACTGGCCTGCTCTAAGGGGAATCTATAATGGAAGGGGGACCCTGGCCTGCTCTAAGGGGAATCTATAATGGGAGGGGGACCCTGGCCTGCTCTAAGTGGGATCTATAATGGGAGGGGGAACCTGGCCTGCTCTAAGTGGGATCTATAATGGGAGGGGGGCCCTGGCCTGCTCTAAGGGGGATCTATAATAGGAGGGGGACCCTGGCCTACTCTAAGGGGAATCTGTAATGGGAGGGGGACCCTGGCCTGCTCTTTTGACTACTTTCTTTAATAACTACATAACACAATACTTGTACTTTTACTTTCAGTACTTGAGTAGTAAATTTTAAAATAAACTACTTGCAATACTTAAGTACAAAAAATGTTGAATACTTTAGTACTTCTACTTAAGTGTGGTGCTTAAAGAGCACTTCAACGTCTACTCAAGTCACTTTTTTGATAGAGCACTTTTTACACAAGTCTGGGTCTCTAGCACTTTATACATCTCTGCTGCTGTAGCAAATTGGATCATGCTTTGCTGGTTCTTTTTTGCCTTCCTCTGGGTCAACTGCAGGTATAGGATTGTGTATATGGGATTGTATGGTTGGGTTTTTTTTTATTACTGTTTTTTCTTGTTTTTTATTGGTTGAGCCAGATGGACTTGTGTCTTTTTTTAACCTTACTAACTTTGTAACACCACAACATAACAGCATTACTGTCCATTGCAAAACAGGTGTGTTCCCTCAGGACCCATTTATATCACCCATGATTTGACAATGTGCAGTATAGCTTGTTACTTACATTGCTGTACTGCAGTGGCTTTCATTTTGAATGGCATCCAAACACACCTTAACATTGCATGAGTACTGCACCATAACAAAGAAAAGTGTCCTGTGTGATGTGGTGTACTGTGAAAAAAATGCAGCCTCCCCCATTTTTCATGTGTTGAGATGCAGAGCTGCTTATTCATTTTGAATGTGCTGCCTAACGCAGAACGCCGCTACATGCCTCAATGCCCAAAAATGTGCGCATTGCAGCCTAGTTTGATGTGGTGTAAATGGAAGTCATTGTAAATGACACCATTATAGTCAAATTACATATTACAAGAGAGGATTAGTGATTGCTGATAGATATACCTGTTATAAATCTGGGGGAAAAAAGTTATTGATGGCCTGATGATTTTGTACGTTTGCCCACTGACAAAGAAATGATCAGTCTATCATTTTAATGGTAGGTTTATTTTAACAATGATAGACAAAATAACAACAAAAATATCCAGAAAAACACATTTCATAAAAAAAGTTATTCATTTTTTTGCATTTTAATGAGTGAAATAAGTATTGTATCCCCTATAAATCAGCAAGATTTCTGGCTCCCAGGTGTCTTCTATACAGGTAACGAGCTGAGAGTAGGAGCACTCTTCTAAAGGGAGTGCTCCTAATCGCAGCTTGTTATCTGTATAAATGACCCCTATCCACAGAAGCAATCGATCAACCAGATTCCAATCTCTCCCTCATGGCCAAGACTAAAGAGCCGTCCAATGATGTCAGAGACAAGATTGTAGACCTACACTAGACTGGAATGGGCTACAAGACCATCACCAAGTAGCTTGGCAAGAGGATAACAACAGTTGGTGCAATTATTGGCAAATGGAAGAAACACAAAAATAACTGTCAATCTCTCTTGGTATGGGGCTCCATGCAAGATCTCACCTCATGGAGTTTCAATAATCATGAGAACGGTGAGGAATAAGCCCAGAACTACATGGGAGAATCTTGTCAATGATCTCAAGGCAGCTGGGACCATAGTCACCAAGAAAACAATTGGTAACACACTACGCCATGAAGGACTGAAATCCTGCAACGCCTGCAAGGTCCCCCCACAC
This sequence comes from Pelophylax lessonae, assembly GCF_965119305.1. NCBI lineage: Eukaryota > Metazoa > Chordata > Amphibia > Anura > Ranidae > Pelophylax > Pelophylax lessonae. Next base: position 131,498,360 of record NC_138779.1, on the reverse strand, counting down.
AAGAAAGCACATGTACAGGCCTGTCTAAAGTTTGCTAATCAACATCTGAATGATTCAGAGGAGAACTGGGTGAAAGTGTTGTGGTCAGATGAGACCAAAATCAAGCTCTTTGGCATCTACTCAACTCTCTGTGTTTGTGGAGGAATGCTGCCTATGACCCCAAAAACACCATCCCCACCATCAAACATGGAGGTGGTTGTGGTTTCATTTTTCTGCTAAGGGGACAGGACAACTTCACTTCAAAGGGACTATGGGCAGAACCATGTACTGTCTAATCTTGGGTGAGAACCTCCTTCCCTCAGCCAGGGCATTGAAAATAGGTTGTGGATGGATCTTCTAGCATGACAATGACCCAAAACACACAGCCACGGCAACAAATAAGTGGCTCAAGAAGAAGCAAATTAAGGTCCCGGAGTGGCCTAGCCAGTTTCCAGACCTTAACCTCATAGAAAATATGTGGAGGGAGCTGAAGGTTCAAGAAACTAAACGTCAGCCTCAAAACCTTAACCACTTGCTGACCAGCTGCTCTAGTTTTACTGCGGCAGGTCGGCTCTATTATGCAAAATGACATACCTGTACGTCGCTTAGAGTAATAGATAGTGGGGGCGTGCGAACGCCGCCGGAGGCATGCACACACACTGATTGGCCAGAGGGGAACCAATCAGTGGGTCCGGCGGACGCGATGTCTACCGGCCCCCTGTGATCGCTCCCCGTGGCGTAAGAATGGCGGTCTGCCAATGTAAACAAGGCAGACCACTGTTCTGTCAGAGATGAATACAGGGATCCTGTGTTCCTCCTATTTAGGATCACAGGTCTCTGTGTTTATCCAATAAGTACAACCCTTTGCACACTTAACCCTTTGATCGCCCCTGGTGTTAACCCCTTCCCTGCCAGTGTCATTAATTAGTACAGTAACACATATTTTTAGCACTGATTACTGTATTAGTGTCACTGGTCCCTTCCAAAGTGTCAAGTCCTGCTAAAAATCGCTGATCGCTGCCATTACTAGTAAAAAAATATAAAAAAATAAAAATTACATAAATCTTTCCCCTGTTTGTAGACTTGATACCTTTTTCGCAAACCAATTAATATACACTTTTTGGGAATTTCTTTTGCCAAAAATATGTGGTAGAATACATATTGGCCTAAATTGATGAAAAAATTAGATTTTTAATTTTTTTTTTATTCTGAATGTTTTATAGCAGAAAGTAAAAAATATTGTTTTGTTTTTTTTTTTTCAGAATTGACGCTATTTTTTTTATTTAAAGCGCAAAAAATAAAAACCGCAGAGGTGATCAAATACCACCAAAAGAAAGCTCTATTTGTGGGAAAAAATGGTCATCAATTTTATTTGGGTACAGCGTCGCACGACCGTGCAATTGTCAATTAAAGTAACGCAGTGCTGTATTGCAAAAAATGGCCTGGTCATTAAGGGGGTAAAACCGCCCGGTCTTTAAGTGGTTAATGACTTGGAGAGGATCTGCAGAGAGGAGTGGGACAAAATCCCTGCTGAGATGTGTGCTAAGTGGTGGCCAACTACAAGTAACGTCTGACCTCTGTGATTGCCAACAAGGGTTTCTCCACCAAGTACTAAGTCATGTTTTGCGAAGGGGTCAAATACTTTTTTTACTCATTAAAATGCAAATCAATTTAAAACATTATTGAAATCCATTTTTCTGAATATTTTTCTTGTTATTTTGTCACTCACAGTTAAAATAAACCTATGATTAAAATTATGGACTGATCATTTCTTTGTCAGTGGGCAAACATACAAAATCAGCAAGGGATCAAATACTTTTTTCCCTCACTGTAGGAAACCATCAGCTTATTACAAGAGAGCACTGCTTCTATATTTCTACTGACTGCCATGCAACTTACTTTTCATGAGAACTCTGTTGTACTTTGTTTATTCTGCTCAACTGTATTGTTTCTGACGTTAAAAAATAAAAGTAACAATTATAACTATATACTCTATAACAAATAAAGAGGCAAGAGTTGCATATATATGACACTTCTTTCAGACTGCAGACACTACAAATGCAACAGGCAATTGTTAAAGTGATTGTAAATGTTTTTTTTTTTTTAATAACAATCATGCCTATACTTAGCTGCTCTGTGCAATGGTTTTGCACAGAGCAGCCCCTATCATTTTCTACTGGGGTCCCTTGCTGGTGCTCCAGGCTCCACCTCTTCATCAGGTGCCCTCACGGAAAGCTGTTTTCCCTGGGGACACCTATGCAGGCTTGCTCCTAAATTCCACTGCTGCGTCCATTGACACAGACAGCGGGACTCAACCCTGCCATCCACTTCCATGTCACAGCTTTTGATTGACAGCAGCGGGAGCCAATAGCTCCCGCTGCTATCAATCTGTCCAATGAGAAGAGCGACAGTGGATGAACCTGCTGTGCTCAAGCATATTGCTGGTTTGGATTGGGCTCAAGTAAGAAAAGGGAGGGGGGGGGGGAGCTGTAGCACAGAAGGTTTTTCACTTTAATGCATAGAATGAGTTAGGGTAAATAACCTTAAGGCTTTACAACCAATTTAAGCCGGTAATAGATGGCTAGAATCTTGGCTGGTTCAGCAGGGACTGGCTGAGATTTGAACCATAATAAGGGTCGGCTGATTGTACCCAAGTTGATCAATCAATCAACATGAGTACGACCAGTCTGTCGGATTTTCATGTGAATATTGCCAGCGGCTATAGCCGCCAGCAATAATCACTTTGTGTTCAGTATGGCTCTGTGGAAGGGCTTTCCCCATTAACACTAACTGTGTTAATGGGGGAATTGAGTGATTTTCTTTCCTGCAATCCGTGGTTGTAGGAAAGAAAAATCTCTCCATCTTTGGCCATCTATGGCCAACTTTAGAGTTGATTGGATTTAAGTAAAGTTCACCTTACAAGCTGATTGTACAATCTATTTTGGATCTACCAACAACAATGCAGTGCTAGGGCTTGCCCGATTGGATACAAATTGAGTAGTTTAGCTAGATCCTCATATTACATCGTTTTTGGTAACGTTAAAGTTGATTGTACAGTTGAATTGTAGGGCGTTGAGTGACCCTAAAGCCCATGGCTGCACCATGATCACAAGGAATGTTAGCAATCATAGGGCATCCTAGTAGCCTTAAGCCTCATACACACAATGAGAATATTGAATCATCTGTTTTTTTTTGCATGCTAGTTTCATATCAAAAACCAAAAGCTTACTAAACTTGATAAAAAAATGACGTTCAACCCTATGAAGTCTATGGTTAGCATGTATAAGTTGGGCTCAGCCTAGCACCACTCCACACCACGTCATGTCTTGTGACATGTTTTCGTCTCACCCACTGGGGCTTAGTCATGAAGTGACCTCTATGACCATGCCCCAGTGGGTGGGGCAAAACATGTCGTGTGAAGTTGTGCTAGGCTGAGCCCATCTTGTACATGTCAACTACATAGACTGCATAGGGATGAGCAGCATTTTTTTTTTTAAGTTTGCTATACACTACTGGATAGTGACATTTTTCACCAGCACCTTATTCCTGAGCACCAGTGGGGCTATACATACTCCCTTTGCCTTTTTTACTTTTTTACTTAGAGCGGTACTGCAAGTATTAGCACATCAATAGGTTACTGAAGTTAAGAAAATTCTCGTAAGATAGAATACAACCTTGGAAGTGATGTGTTGTATAGTAATGTATTTTTTCATTTCAAAGCATGCGTGGTCTTGGTTTTCCGATTTTTTCCAGATGAATACTGTTCCAATTAAACGAAAATCATTTGTTCTGGTATCGTAAGAGAAAAATATTTGTGTTTGTCCTTTGGGATAATTTTGAATGAACTGTCATGATCTGCTCTCGAAAGCTGTGTATTAACTATCAGATTATCGTACGATCGCTCTGAAAGTGGTATTTTTTGTCTGATTTTCTCATAATGTGTACTAAGCATAAGACTCTAAATATTTAGTCCCTAAATGATTAGCGCTGTACAGATTTATTTGGAAAGTATTTAAATACACCCCCTTATTTATTTTACTACTTCTTTGTATGGAGTGAAAGGGTGAGCGGTCACCTGAAGTCTGAAAGTTTCTGCTTGTCAACTGTAATATCATGCACGGTTTTCTTACATCTAAAGCTGGCCAAAGCAGGATCGAAATCCAGCCGGTACAGCAGGGACTAGCCAAATTTCAACCAGTGTATGGCCATCCCTGCTCAACAGAAGTCTATTGTTTGAGCGACTTCGGTCAAAGAAGAATGTTGGAAAACTTTTCTCAATCAGCGGCTGCAGCCAATAGGTTACGGCTTTATACCATAACTATCTCCCATCCCATAGTGGGGTTACCAGCCCTTTGGCCTAAGGTGGGACTTATCAACACACACACACACACACACACACACACACACATCATAGGTTGAACTGGATGGACTGGTGTCTTTTTTTCCTAATTCATTAACTATGTAACTATATATACTTCTATAATTATGTAACTATATATACTTCGACTACTATTCTTAAGACTTTTGGGAATATGATTTCATAGCATGGGTACAACCAAAAATGTTTGCCAAATTTTCTCACGCATGGGTCCCATCACATGGCACAGGAGTTGATAAGGCTGACACCTGAATATGCCCTATTGATCCCCTACCATAAGCTTACAAGCACAATGGAGCAATGTTGATATTGTTCAGCTGATTATGGCATCATCCTTTTTACCATGGAAAGCAAATTCACAATCAAATGACTTCTGCATCCCTCCCTAACTTACAAGCCACAAAAAAAACTCAGCATTGTTGGCCACTGCTCATGCAAGGGAGGAAGCAAGATCTGCTTAGAAGATATATAGATTAAAAACATGGGTGACATTGGTAGTAAATATATTAAACTATACAGTTAGATGTGAACATATTTTTCATATTTATTGCTTAGGTACAAGATATGCTTTACATTACCCATACATGCATCTACTGAAAGCCAAAAGACATGTTTTCTACAGCACCATTGAATGATAAAAATAATAAAAAATAGGTTACAAAGTTTATTGTATACAAACGCACAAACAGTATGCTAGTTGCACGCTGGTTTTTTTTTTTTAAATGTGAAGCTTACTCTCCCTTTCTAAAGGAAAATAATTATTTAAATTCTCAAAGTAGACCATACAGAGATGAGGCTTTGAGTGGAAATCAGAACATGGAGGTTACAGGGCCAAGCCAGCCACATGTCTTTTTCTGGTATATCATACACTTACCATGGAGTATGCTCAAAGGGTCAAGGTCTTAAGACTTCACACTTCCACTGCGGAGTTCACTGATCCCAGAATATGTTTCAATGCCGTATGCTTATATCTCTGCAAGTCACAGCTTGTGTTTGATTATTTCAGAATGTCAGTTTCATCCTGTTGTCCCTACCTACATGTCTGTTTTATAAAAAAAAAAAACGAACATAGAAAGTTGTCAAACTGGAATTCCAGGTTTAGCCCTGCCCTGGACACCTTACAAGTTAAGCTTCTTCCGCCCTGACTCACCTATACATGCGAGAGTCTATTGTGACGAGACTGCTGCTCTTTACTGGAAACCTCACAGAACAACCATTGGGTTTCCTCCAGCTTACTACAATACTCTTCCAATGACAAGGAAGAAAACAGCTTATACTTGTTTTGATGTGCATGATAATTGTTATTACACTTGCTTGGATCATTATCAGAGAATAACACAGAATGCCACCTTTGAAGCGGAAGTTCACCTTAGAATTACTCTTTGAACATTAAATAGCCATAGAATACAAGTACATCGATAAATACTAAGCACCCTGTTTGAATTCTGCCTGCATTCTGGTTGCCCAGTAGGTATGAGAGCAGCCATATTCGTGTCCTAGTCTGAACCCACCTGAGCTATCCCACCAGGAAGGTGTAACTGTACTGAGCCAATCATAAGAGCCCCTAGTATACCTGTGGCTGCAGGGCAGGAAATGCCTTTGCCAAACTTACTCAGGTGGGTGTGGACTAAGATTCTAAAACCCCTGAACTCATCCATGTTGTTTAGCAATGAGCTTTGGAAACTGACAGCTATTTACCAGTGACACCATGCAATTAATGGTGTCGCTCAGCCCCCCCCCCCCCCGCGCTTTTTACACTGGGAAATGCATCCTCTGAGCACTGTCCTCATCAAAGGCATAGATAGCTTAACCGCTTGCCGACCGCCCACAGTAATATTACTGCAGCAGCGCGGCTCACCTGCGTCCAGTCACATAGTACTACATGACTGGAAAGCATGTGGTCTCGGCGGTGCGCGCGCGAAACGCCGGAGCCGCGCTCCCGCCATGTTTAGACGCAGCGGGAGGCGGGCCACTGGAAGAGAGGCGGCGAACACCGTCTTCATCCTGCAATCGTCCGGTAAACGGAGAGAAGACCTGCCTGCCTACGTAAACAAAGCAGGCGGATCGTCTGTGACACAGTCAGGGACAGATATGAATTTTAAGCTAAGCTGAAACTGCGATCTGTCTGTGCCAGTCACAGAACCCCCCACACACAGTTAGTAAGCATATAGGCATACATTAACCCCTTTGATCACCCCCCCCCCCGGGTTCCCTGACAATGGCATTATTACAGTAACAGTGCATATTTTTAGCACTGATTACTGTAGTAATGTCCCTGGTACCCCCAAAAGTGTCAAAAATGTCAGTTAGGGTTCCGATCTGTCCGCCGCAATGTTGCAGTCCCGCTAAAAAACACAGATCGCCACCATTACTAGTAAAAAAAACAATAAAAATGTAATAAATCGTTCCCGTAGTTAGTAGACGCGATAAATTTTGCGCAAGCCAATCAAAATATGCTTATTGCAATTTTTTTTACCAAAAATATTTAGTAGAAAACAAATTGGCCTATAATGTTAAACATTTGATTTTTAAATTTTTTTTGGGAATGTCCTATAGCAGAATGTGAAAAATATTGTTTTTCTTCAGAATTGTCGCTATTTTTTTGTTTATAGCGCAAAAAAATAAAAATGGCACAGGTGATCAAATACCACAAAATAAAAGCTCTATTTGTGGGAAAAAAGGACATCAATTTAATTTGGGTACAGCATTGCACGACCGCGCAATTGTCCGTTGAAATAACGCAGTGCCGAATCGCAAAATAGGGCCTAGTCAGGACGGGGGTAAAGCCTTCTGGGGCTGAAATGGTTAAGAGGGGCCAAAGTGACACCATGAAAAAACAACTCCAATTGTTTCAGAAAATCTCACACTTTATCTTTCACCAGTTACTTCTTCCTAATAAATTTCCTAGGGTTTTGTATGATTGATTTTCATAAATAATCAAAAACCACAAAGCTGCTTTATGACAGCCGGAACAAAGGTAAAACATGACATTGCTCCTGGCATTCAGTAGTGACTTAGCTGTCATTTTCTAATCTGCTATGCAGCACACTGGCTTATTTAATAAACTGTGCAATCATAAAAGACGTTAAAGTGTAAACATACATAGGGTCAGGGTGTATTCGGAGTTTCATATTTGAACAGGAAAGAAAAAGAAGCAGGTCTTTATTCTAAAAGTATTGTTTAAATGTTTATTAACCATCAAGGATAGGAGAGTGGCTTCATTTTTATTCTTGTTCAAATGTTCATGAAGCAGCTGGCACCAGAAGCCTGCACCCACTGGAGTGAGAGCTTTATATAATTCATTTTTTTATTTTTTTGTATTTGTTTTTTTTTTTCCTTTCAATTTTAGGAATTTAAGTATTTGTACAGTGTGGCTTTAAATTTGTTTATAATACCTTTGTTTGCAGTTTTTTTTCATTTGTGAAAACAATGTAAAAATTTTAAGGCTGTTTTTTGGCACAAAATAGACTTAACTGGGCGGACGTTATGGAGCACCTGCCAGCTAGGGGCACCTGAAAAGAATGGCCCATACATGGTGTATGGGCCTAAGTGCCCCTATGAACAAATCATCACATTCTTTACTCAGCTGTAGCACTTTCTCCTGAAGGGGGCACTAGATGTAGCCAAGGTCTTCCTTTCCAATTCAGAGGCTGCCAGGCCCAAGCACATTGACACACACCAGTTTAGTCTGGGGCGTGGGGGGGGGGGGGGGGCTGTGTTTTTGTGGTTGTATTGCAGCAATCAACAGGAGGAAGGGGTGAGGGTGCAGCATACTCCAAAATGCAAGGCAGAAACAGGAGGCCCCTTTCACACGGGTGCTCAGTTTAGATCCATTTGTCAGTATTTCAGATTATTCCAGCCTGAACCACAATATGTGTCTATGGGTGGGCAGATGCAAACAGATTATCATCTGTTTACGTCCACCTACATCCATGTCTTTTCAGGTCCTTTTTTTTAAATGGAACAGAAAACCTCCAGATCCTTTAAAACGTAACGAATGTAAACTGATGCCATCTGTTTACATCTGTTCTGTTCATATCCATTTATGTGCGTTTTTAAACTATTGTCACCGCCGATTAGTCTCTGCAACAAGAAAAAATGGATGCAAAAACAGTTGTAAACTGATGTAAAATGAACTGAACTGAAGTGGAAACTGAACTGAACGGATGACATCAATGTGAAAGGGGCCTTTATCACAAATCTGCTTGTAGCAGCTCTTCTTGCAGCTCTTCTTGTGTTCAGTCCAAGCCCTTGCAGCAACTTCTGGCAATCAACCCCTGAGGCTTGGGACAGCTGTCGCCCACTAGCTTCCAAGCAACCCTATTCTGTGATAAAAGGATCCCTCATTCAGCCAGCTTTCACATGTGATGCTCTCCAGCATAATCCTTTAGGGAAACTTCCTTCAGTCCCTCAATCAAGCACAGGCAAGAGTATCTCTGTGCACAGGCTGCATCCCAGGGGCAACAGCCCCAGGAGAAAAGATACTCTGACAGAACCTCCCAAACATTTCTTCTCCCTCAATGTTCATAACTTCATTGGTTGGCCCTCCTATTCGATTCTCTGGAAGCTTCTTCCTGAGGCAGGCAGGAGTACCAACCACCAAGCTTAGGAGAACCTGACCAGACCTAGAATGTTGTCATTTACAGACCTTCAATAACTGATAGTAATCTTTACCCAATGTAAGAAAAGGTAATAGATTTGCAGGTACCATGTCACCACCGTTCACTAACTATTGAGAGTTATTTGCAAAGCTGAAAAAATTGTGTTTTCAGAGGATAATTTGTTTCAGGTTAGGTTGGCAAAGCTCCGAGGGCTGAGTCTCTGTCACCTTCCCTGGCTTATAGAAGCTCATGAAAAGTTATAGAACTTAGAGGGTGGAAGGGTAGAGATGAGGCCTGAATATTTATGGGATCACTTCCAATCCCTGGGTGAGGACAGTCCAGAAGGTGGAGAGATGGCCCTTAATTAATCTGGAGCCTAACCATGTGGGAGCATAGTCTGGGGTCCAGTGGCCTGGAGGGGACCCCTATGCTGGGGGCTCTGCCCCTGGGCAGAAGGGAGGAACTAGAGAGAACCAGAAAGAAAGAGAGAGAGAGAGCCACCAAGGAAGCATCACACCCTTTCAGCCTCAGCTAGGCTTCGCTGAGTCACCCTGTGAGCCATTGGGACCTGTCCAGCAGAAGGCCTGTTCAGCGATCACCACATGAGCCGTACAGGCTAGGAACTCTCAGTCCCTTAGAAAAGTAGCACATATGGACTGAACTGCATCCTGGAGCATCTCCAACTCCACTGTAGACCCTGGTCCCAGCTCTACCTCTGCAGGAAATGCCCTAAGTAAAAACTATATTTTATCTACACTACCACTAGTAACATGCTAGAGGGTGCTACATTTACATGGGACAAAGTGAGTAGCTTAAATTTTGCATCCCAGAGCCTGTAGAGGAGGTGCAGCCAGGCGCAATACCCAGCTAGCTATCTAACAAGGGACAGCCTAGAGCCATTCAATGCAGTTTGTCAGTTTGGCATTACTCTGAGGGGGGAGAATACCTATAGTTCGAAGTTTGGAATTGATCTTTGCCAATTGGGCTACTCAGTTTGTTCTACTGGAACACAACCTTGTACCCTTTTCTGGAAGCCAGAGACAGTTGTTGCATGTTTACAGTTTTGGGCATCCCATACCACCTTTTCCCCATCCAAGTTGATTCCCCTAATAAACTAAAAATAAACCAAAGCCTTTGGACTGGTTTCTGTCTACAGAGTAAGTGCTGAAAATACCTGTTGCCTGGCTGTGCATGCAAAGGGGGACCCAAAAATCCAGTGGCTCCTGCGGGGGTAGCTCTACACATTTCTTAGCCTTTTTGTGAAGGGATACAATTTCCAAAGTTCTGTTTATAGACTTACATGGCTTTTGTAGTGGACTTCACTGGGTCCAGTGGGATCTTGGTAGTGGAGTCTGGCCTGTAGATGGGCTTCTAGAAGACAAAAGGGAATAGCTGTTAAAGCTGAACTCAAGGTAGATATGAAAGTCACAAATTACATATACAATCTTAGATTCATTGTTAAAGGTGCCTGGTTTCAACCTGTACAGCAGAATCTAGACTGGGGGAGGGAGAAGCAGCACAAACCACCAATGAAGTGTATTGCAATGCAATGAGCATGCTGCTAATAGGTGGAAGAGAAGAGTGACAGAGAGATGAGTTTATAAGTTTGCTGCTGTTCCTTTCATTCTCCAGCCACAGGCTGGAGGGGGACAAGACCTGTAAATGTTACTGAACCCCAGCAGAGAAAAATCAGGTCTTCTGCCTTGCCAGACAGGACTGAGATGCATTGTAGAACTGTATAAATCTCAGTACTGGATGGACAGAAAAAGAAATCTTTGGCAGGTAAACAAGTTCAAATATATGTATTTAATCTGTGTATTTTTTCGGTTGGCTGGAGTTCAGCTTTAACCCCAGAAGACCCAAATATAGAAGAAAACTGCAAAAAATGTTTTCACCTTTTTTAGATATTGTTGAGGTGTCTGTGCTCCTTAAAAATATTATATAGACAAGGTACCTTATCCGATTTAATAATGAACTTTCTAGGCCAAAAATTAACCAATGAAGGAAGGGGATGGGGGGGGGGGGGGAGGATAGGAAGGGGGGGGGGCAGGATTTTCTTGGTACTGTCATAAACAATTAGATAAAAGCAAAGATCTTTATTGCAGATATATATAATAAGGGGAAATATGGCAATCAATAATGCATTACAAATACATAAAAACTGGTCAGTTCAAGAGGCTCAACTGCAGTGACAATATTTTACCCCTGTTATAAAATACAACATGTTTCTGGGTTCAAAGCTACAGTTGGGCCACACTCAACATGTTTGTGGCCGAAGACGCTTCTTCAGCAGGAGTTCAAGAACATTAAAAAGGACTATAGTCCTGCAAAGGCAAACTGTGTGTAAGTATACAATACACAAACAATGACAAATGCAGGACTATGGTCCTTTTTTAATGTTCTTGAACTCCTGAAGAAGTGGCTTTGGCAGTGAAACATGTCCAGTGTTGCTCATCTGTAGGTTTGAAACCGGAGACATATTGTATTTTACAACATGGGTAAAATGTTGTCACTGCAGTTGAGTCTTTTGAACTGACCAGTTTTTATGTATTTGTAATGCATTGTTGAGTGTCATATTTCCCTTGTTATATTATATGTAATAAAGATCTTTGCTTTTATCTAATCATTTAAGTCTTTTGATGGTACCAAGAAAATCCTGCTTGCCCCACTCCCTCTTACTGTCCTCCCCCATCCCCTTCCTTCCTTGGTTAATTTTTGGCCTTAAAAGTACATTTTTAGATATTGTTGTAGGAGGTCTCTAATGCAAAAAATCAATGGGTTTTAACATTTTTGACATTTTAGAATGTTTTTAGACGAACGTTATTATTTTGCAACATTGGGTCTGTTTGGTAGCAGAATTTCAGTAATTTTACTCATACTGTCAAAACAAATGTAGAGACCAACAAAGGATTTATTTGAAGGGCTTACTGGTTATTAAGTCCTTCAACAGTAGTCTATATATCTATACACTAATCATCACAAAAATAATAATGATGCATATTTTTTATTAATAATCATTTATTATAAAACTATAATAAATGGTCTGCACTTTATCTGCCATGTGCCCTGCGCTGTTTTTATTTAATCTTATTTTTATTTATTTTTTTGGTGTTTTTAGATTTTTTGGTTATATTGTTAGTGTTATCTGTATGCACCGGGGGTCTAAGAGTAATGTAATTTCGATTCTCTGTATGTATGTATTGTACATGTGGAAGAATTGACAATAAAGTAGATTTGACTTTGACTTTGACTATGTTCAAACCGTTTTTTACAAAACCCACTGCATTGAATGAAAACTTCGACATTATTATGTTTAGCTATGTTTATAGCCATGCTCAGATATGATAGTCCCAAAGGCAGTTCTTGTCCTCTGAGAAGCAGAGGTGAACATTGTCATTGATAGGTTTATTGGTATATCCTTTACCACATTGTCTTCAGTGTCCTCTACTTGTTTTTTTGGGAAATGTCCATACATGTCCTTGCAAATGTCTTTTGGTGGATGTACAGTTGACGTTTTGGCATTAGTGCCATTTGAAGGACTGCCTTTTTCTGTGGATGGTCTCTTCCTGTCATTTAAGGGGCTCCCTGTCTGCGGAACTTGCCTCCCATGGATTAAACCTGGTCACCCTCTCTTTGGTTTTATGACAGTTGTGCCCACTAGGATGAGAGAGGATGCTAACTGGGTGTCATGGTCTTACCTTCTTGCTGTTCTCCTTCGTTTGACATGTGCTGGCGGCCATCTTGGTTTCTGGGTTTCTTGTAGCCTCCCACTCTGCGGCTCCTCCTTCCCACTGGGAGGAGCTGGATGCCTAGCTCATATATATAGGAGGTCTGTGGCTTCAGTTCCTTGCTTGGTCCCCCTGTGTTCACATGCTTCTAAGACTGCTGCTGCTTCTGGTTCCTGATCCTGGCTTCGTCTGATTACCCTGCTGGTTCCTGATCCTGGCTTCGTCTGACCACCCTGCTGGTTCCTGATCCTGGCTTCGTCTGACTACCCTGCTGGTTCCTGATCCCGGCTTCGTCTGACCACCCTCCTGGCTCCTGACCTCTGGCTTCGCAAAGACTCTGCTTCGGTTTTGCCATCCGTTTGGACTTTTGCTTTACAGCTTGATTTTCAATAAAGCCTTCTTATTTTCACTTATCTGTTGTTGTACGTCTGGTTCATGGTTCCGTGACATTAGGACCAAGCCATGAATTCTGACGGTACAGGGCCATCCTCCCTACCCACGCTGGTTGCCAGACTTGATCAGCAGGATCACCTGTTGGGTCAGTTCGCCGTGGCGTTGCAAATCCTGCTTGAACGCACGGCTCATTTCGCTCCCGTTGCCGATGGGTCGGTTGTCGCTCCTGGGCCAGCTCCTACTGCCGCTCCGGTTGTTGCACCAGAGTCTACCCCGACACCTGTTGTTGCGCCTGCGGTGTTTCGGGGTATGACCGGTTCTGCCCCCCTTCCACAGTGCTTTGGGGGAGAGCCAACTCAGTGCCGAGGTTTCCTCAACCAGGTGGGCATTTATTTTGAGTTGCTGCCACATGCCTTTCCTACTGAGAGATCAAAGGTGGGCTTCTTAATTTCGCTGCTCTCGGACAAGGCCTTGGCCTGGGCCAGCCCTTTATGGGAGAACAACAATCCGGTGGTTGCCGAGTTTTCCGGTTTTGTTGCTTCTCTTCGGAGGGTATTCGATGTGCCGGCTCGTGCTGCCTCTGCTGCGAAGCTCCTTATGTCCATCAGACAGGGTTCACGATCCGTAGCTGAATACGCCATTGAGTTTCGTACCCTGGCAGCAGAGGTGGGCTGGAATAATGAGGCTCTGGTCGCTGCTTTCTCTCATGGTCTCTCGGATGCCTTGAAGGATGAGGTTGCAGCTAAGGACCTACCAGTGGAGCTCGAGTCTCTTATTTCTTTCCTGATTTTGATTGACACCAGACTCAGGGAGAGACCTTCCTTTAAGGAGAGTCTGCGGAGGCCTCCTAACAGATTGGCGCCTACCTTTGCTGTCCCACCCGTGCCTCCCTCTCCTCCCACGCCTCCTGGGGATGACTTGGCTGGGGATGAACCCATGCAGCTGGGCTTTGCTCGCCTGTCCGAGGGGGAGAGGGTACTCCGGAGACGCGAGGGCCGATGCATGTACTGTGGTCTCGGTGGGCATTTTCGGTTGGCATGTCCGAACCGTCCGGGAAACGCTCGCACCTGAGATCCTGTCGGGGGCAGATCTTGGGTGGAGTCTCCTCGTCCCCGGTTTCCTGTGTTGACAAACCACTGATCACTGTTGTCCTCTCCTGGGTCGGGGGCTCAGTGACGACCCAGGCGTTGGTGGACTCTGGTGCTGGTGGTTTGTTCATTGATAGTGTGTTCGCTGCCGCCAATTCCATTCCTCTGCAGGCCCGAGGTTCTCCACTGGCTCTTGAGGCGATAGACGGCAGACCCCTTCTGCCGCCACACGTGACTCATGAGACCCTTCCAGTGGGGATAGCCATTGGTGCCGTTCACAGAGAGTCGGTCTGCTTCCAGGTTATTTCGTCTCCACACTACTCGGTGGTCTTGGGGTACCCCTGGCTCCAGAAGCATAATCCGACTTTCGATTGGAGATCGGCCGAGATCCTCTCGTGGTCACCACAGTGTGGGGCTAGTTGCATCCATGGGCCTGTCAAGTTGCTGTGTACTTCCTCGGACTCTCTGTTGCCTCCTGAATACGAGGAGTACCGGGATGTATTCGATAAGGTGCGCGCGGTTGCCCTACCTCCGCACCGCCCATACGATTGTGCCATCGAGTTACAACCTGGTGCCGTTCCTCCTCGTGGCAAGGTCTATCCACTGTCGGTAGCGGAGAATGAGGCCATGGAGGAGTACGTGAGGGAGGCGCTTTCATGCGGACACATTCGCAAATCCTCGTCCCCGGCAGGGGCTGGATTTTTCTTTGTGAAAAAGAAGGGCGGTGAGTTGAGGCCTTGCATCGATCACAGGGGTCTCAATCGCATCACGATCAAGAACGCTTACCCGATACCCTTGATTTCCGAGCTGTTCGATCGCCTTAAAGGGGCCACGGTCTTTACCAAACTCGACCTGAGGGCGGCATATAACCTCGTAAGGATCAAGGCGGGCGATGAGTGGAAGACCGCGTTTAACACCAGGACCGGTCATTATGAATCCTTGGTTATGCCCTTTGGGTTGTGCAATGCGCCCGCAGTCTTTCAGGAATTCATCAACGATGTTTTCCGTGACCTGTTGCAGCAGTGTGTGGTGGTCTATTTGGATGACATCTTGGTATATTCTGAATCCATGGAGACCCACATTCTGGATGTCAGACGAGTGTTGCAACGGTTACGAGAGAACAAGCTGTTCGGTAAGCTTGAGAAATGCGAATTTCACCGATCCCAGGTAACCTTCTTAGGTTACATCATTTCCGCTGAGGGGTTCTCCATGGATCCTGAGAAGGTTTCGGCTGTCTTACAGTGGCCCCAGCCCAGTGGTCTTCGCTCCCTGCAGCGCTTTTTGGGCTTCGCCAATTATTATCGGAAGTTCATCAGGGACTTTTCCATGCTAGCCAAGCCTCTCACGGGTCTGACCAGGAAGGGCAGTAATTCCCAGGTCTGGCCGCTCGAGGCCATCCGAGCTTTTGAGGCTCTAAAGTCCGCCTTTGTGTCGGCTCCGATTCTGTCGCATCCCAACCCTGGGTTGCCCTTTGTCCTCGAGGTGGACGCGTCTGAGACGGGAGTAGGCGCCCTTCTGTCTCAGCGTAGAACACCAGAGGGTCCTCTGCTTCCTTGTGGGTTTTACTACCGGAAACTGTCTTCCGCGGAGTGTAACTATCAGATTGGTGACAGGGAGTTATTGGGCATCGTGCAGGCCCTTAAAGAGTGGAGGCACTTGCTCGAGGGTTCGGTGGTTCCGGTCCTCATCCTGACGGACCACAAGAATCTGACCTACCTTTCTGAGGCCAAGAGATTGACACCACGTCAGGCCAGATGGGCTCTGTTCTTGTCACGTTTTAATTACGTGGTCTTCTACCTACCCGGTTCCAAGAACATCAGGGCGGATGCCTTATCACGGCAGTACTCCGACCTGTCCAGGGAGGAGTCGATTCCGACTTCGGTCATACCTCCGAATCAGATCCTGGCCGCCATTCGCACCAGCCTGACCTCTCCCCTGGGTGAGCAGATTTTGGCGGCTCAATCTGGTGCTCCCTCTGGGAGACCTAACGCAGATGTTTTGTGCCTGAGGAGTTGCGCACTCGGTTGTTGCGAACCTACCATAACTCCAAGACCGCGGGGCATCCTGGAAAGAATCAGCTGTCCTGGGCTGTTTCACGTCTGTTCTGGTGGCCTTCCCTACGTTCCGACATCGCCGCATATGTAGCGGCATGCTCCGTTTGTGCCCAGAGTAAGTCCCCTCGGCACCTTCCGTTGGGCCTTCTGCAACCCATAGCCACCGGGGAGCGTCCATGGTCACACCTGGGGATGGATTTCATTGTGGACCTCCCTGCATCCCGAGGCCATACGGTCATTCTCATGATTGTGGATCGGTTTTCCAAAATGTGCCACTGTGTTCCTCTCAAGAAGTTACCCTCTGCACAGGAGTTGGCCACGATTTTTGCCAGGGAGGTTTTCCGGTTGCACGGTTTGCCCAAGGAGATTGTGTCGGATCGGGGGAGTCAGTTTGTGTCCAGGTTCTGGCGTGCCTTTTGCTCCCAGTTGGGGATTCATCTCTCCTTCTCCTCGGCCTACCACCCTCAGTCCAATGGGGCCGCAGAACGATCCAATCAGGCCTTGGAGCAATTCCTTCGTTGCTATGTCTCCGATCACCAAGACAATTGGGTTGACCTCCTGCCTTGGGCTGAGTTTGCCAGGAACACGGCGGTGAACTCTTCCTCTGGGACGTCTCCCTTCATGGCCAATTATGGGTTCCAACCTGCCGTGTTACCGAAAGGTATTCTCTCCCCAGGATATTCCGGCTGTGGAGGATCACCTTTCCGTCGTACGTGCTTCTTGGGTACAGATCCAGAAGTCCCTTGAGGTCTCTGCGCAGCGCCAGAAACTCCAGGCTGATCGCAGACGAGCGCCTGCTCCTTCCTACCAGGCCGGAGACCGTGTATGGTTGTCCACCCGCAACCTCAACCTTCGAGTGCCCACTCCCAAGCTGGCGCCTCGCTTTGTTGGTCCCTTCCGAGTGCTTCGCAGGGTAAACCCGGTAGCCTATGCCCTTGCGCTTCCTCCTGGCATGCGGATCTCCAACGTGTTTCATGTCTCCCTGTTGAAGCCACTGGTGTGTAATCGTTTCACTTCCTCGGTTCCTCGGCCTCGTCCGGTCCAAGTGGGCAATCGTGAGGAGTATGAGGTGAGCAATATCCTGGACTCACGCCTGGTCCGCGGTCGGGTGCAGTTTTTGGTTCATTGGCGTGGTTATGGTCCAGAGGAGCGTTCCTGGGTTCCCTCCGCAGATGTCCATGCTCCTGCCTTGCTCCGTGCCTTCCACACACGCTTCCCTCAGAAACCGTTCTTTACTCCGCGGAGGAGGGGCCCTTGAGGGGGAGGTACTGTCATGGTCTTACCTTCTTGCTGTTCTCCTTCGTTTGACATGTGCTGGCGGCCATCTTGGTTTCTGGGTTTCTTGTAGCCTCCCACTCTGCGGCTCCTCCTTCCCACTGGGAGGAGCTGGATGCCTAGCTCATATATATAGGAGGTCTGTGGCTTCAGTTCCTTGCTTGGTCCCCCTGTGTTCACATGCTTCTAAGACTGCTGCTGCTTCTGGTTCCTGATCCTGGCTTCGTCTGATTACCCTGCTGGTTCCTGATCCTGGCTTCGTCTGACCACCCTGCTGGTTCCTGATCCTGGCTTCGTCTGACTACCCTGCTGGTTCCTGATCCCGGCTTCGTCTGACCACCCTCCTGGCTCCTGACCTCTGGCTTCGCAAAGACTCTGCAGCAGGAGACTTACAGCTTGATTTTCAATAAAGCCTTCTTATTTTCACTTATCTGTTGTTGTACGCAGGGGCGTAACTACAGGGGTTGCAGGGGTTGCAATCGCTACCGGGCCCCATGCTCCAGGGGGCCCGGTAGCAAACCAGTGGGTGAACTTCTAGGATCTCAAAGGTCACACTTGCGACCGGGCCCTGGCATTTCACCACTGTGGGGAGGCCCCAAGATTGCAGGAAGGGGGCCCACTGCAGAACTTGTGAAAGGATCCTGATGCGGGACCATAATAAAAGGCCATGCAATGAGTTTAAAGAGCCCCAGGATTAATGGGAAGAGCCCCGGGCTTGAAGGGAAGGGCCCCGGCCAGGGGTCTGGGGGGCCCTTCATGGTTTCTTGCATCGGGGCCCTGAAGGTTCTAGTTACGCCTCTGGTTGTACGTCTGGTTCATGGTTCCGTGACACTGGGTTTGAAACAGCCTCCTGTTTAGTATCTTTTTCTTGGGAGCATTCAGTGCTTTGCAGTCATGTTTGTACAGCAACCATGCATTGATCACAGCTAGGATGATGGTGTGCCAGAAGATGTAAATGTACCAGCGCCGGGATTTCAAAGGAAACTTATATTTATTTTCATACATCATACAAGGACACAGAGCCATAAATCATAACATATGGGTTTTATAGCCACCTACAGGTGAAGGACACTGGCAACCAATCAGAAAGGATGTCCCCCTATATTACCCCTCCTACACAGGAAGTACCTCAGTTTTTTTCCAGTGTCTAAAGGGGATGGTCACCGTGGAGAGTCTCTCCAAATTTCTCTTCAAAGAAGAAAGAAGATATGCTATATACCCCGATCAAAGAGCACTGAATCCAAGGGGTTAGCTATCAGATTCATCTAAAACAGTCAATGGACTAAAAGGATGGTACCTGAGCCTCGGAAAGCAGATACAAGGCGCTGGACCCTGGGATCCGGATCCATGGAATACGAAACCCAAGAGACGCTCTGTGCAGGGTGCTCTCCAGGTCCAAGGCTGTGGCCCCTCTAAAACAAGAGGACCCAGTCCTTGAAGGTCACTAAGACAAAGCTTGCCGTGATGGGTGAAGATTGGATTCCTGTTTCAAACAGAATCCTGCGGCAGAACTGGTGAGTTCAATTTAAAATATTTACACGTACAGCAAACCTTGAAGGTAAAAATTGCTGGCATACTTGCAGATTGTAAATATTTTATGCACTGTTCCCTTTAAAAAGATAACAGAGACCAAGTGCCATGTGAGTCTCTGCATGAGACTATGGATGTTAAGCCTAGGCAAAATACATCTTGCTAAGCATTATTTCTTTGCTTGTTTTTCTGACACACTGTTTTCACCCTGTGCTGATCACCTGATCGGTATCAGCTGTGACAAACCAATGTGTGCATAATGTTAATGTGGATGTTAAGCTATGCAAAACACATCTTGTTGAAAGCTTTTCCTCAGGGATTAAATGTGCCATTTATATCAATAATGATTATAAGAGCTTGGGCAGTTGTGGGATTAATGCAAAGTTTGTTTAAACATTATTTCTTTAACCAAACACATCAGCCAAGCGCTCACTCCAGTGGGGATGACAGGCATGCTGCTCTCCTCAGGCAGGGAACTCCAACATGTACACATGAAAAAGAAGAAGGAGGCGCAAACACTTAGTGCATTACCAGAGCTCTGAAGAAGGGAGCTTGACTCCCGAAACGCATTAGCGGTCCTAGCTACAGGGACATGATCCTTTCCACGTGTGGTGGACACTCGTAATGTGATTTTACTCTTCTTGTTTGTGAGTATGTTTTTTGTATTTTAATAAAACATTTTTAAGGTGACCACGGGTAATGCACTAGGTGTTTGCCCCTCCTTCTTCTTTTTCATTATTTATTTGCCTATTTTTATCACACTGTTTTCTTGCCCAGGGCTGATAACCTGAAAGGTATCAGCTGTGACAAATAAGATTCAGCTGAAGCTGCTCTCACCCCATGTGGTTGCTGTTTTCGCCTTGGCGCATAAGCTCCAGCATGTTCATCGCCTCCCTTGATAGCGTGTCTGTGGCAAAGGCCCATTCATGCGTGAGAATCTTTGCCTTTTAAAACAGGCGCATGCCGCATGGAGGGCTTGTTTGAATGTAATTGGCATGCACGTGGAAACCACGTAGCATGCCGCGCATGCGCTGTACAGCATAAATGGGTACGATCTAGAAGGAACTGTTTCCAATGCGCTAGCCTCCGCTGAGGCTGAAGGGGACACAGAGCAGCAGCAGCTGGGTTGCGTGAGTCACTGTGGGTGTATGCTACTGGCACAAACAGGTCCTGTATCTTGGGATAATCAGTGGTGTGTGCGATAAGCTGTATAAGCTTGGCACAAACCTTGAGTACACTTAAATTAGTACCTCAAGTTTGTCTTGCTATAAAGCAATGTCTGCCCGAAAAAGTGTTGGGGGGGCACAGTTGGAAGAGGCACTGTGATGCCACAATCAGGTCTTGAAGGTCCTGGCCATGCTTGTAGAGCCAGAGGCGACTAGCCAATCTGAGCCATTATGGTTGTCAGGCATAGTAGCTACTCCAAGTACTTCTGCCTCAACCTACGTCACTAAGGATGGTTTGGCATCGTCATTAGCCAGCCTTGAGGTTCGGATTGCTGGCATGATTGCAGCATTACAAGGAGGGAGGAAACGTGATAGATTCCCCTCACCTAAGCTGAATCAGTTCAGGTTTGAGCAGAGGATGTGGAAGAAGTAGCTGATGATGACCCTATGGAAGGTCAAGCTGAGGTTTCCACTTCTGGGGAGTCAGGGTCAGAGGAGTCTCTATCAGCCTCTCAAACCCAGAGATTGTTAATTCAGTCTCTTACTGAACTGGTCCGATCTGGATACAAATTTCCTCCCTTAGAGACAGCTGAAGTCTCGTTTTCCTCTCTAGGCTCATTGTACCCTCCTCATAGTCTTCAGGTGTTTCCCATACATCTGCTCTTGGAGCAAGAAATGTATAATGATTGGGATAATCCTGATTTTTGTTCCTCCTAAAAGGTTTTCACGATTGTATCCTATGGAGGAAAAGTTTACTAAGAAATGGAATATATCCACTGTGGATTCTGCCATTTCTTTGGTTAACAAGAGTTTAACCTGCCCTATGGATAATGCCCAGATTTTTAAATATCCAGCAGATAAGAAGTTGGAATCTTTATTGGAAGCCTCCTTTGCGGTTGCAGGATCTACGATACAACCAGCAGTAGCGGCCATAGGAGTTTGTCAGTCTGTAAAAGACTGTATGAAGCGAGTGTCCAAGACAGTTCCTTCTCAAGGAGAGTCCGTGTAAGATCTGTCAGATCTGCCTCGCACTTTATGTTTCGCAGTGGATGCTCTTACGGACTCCATAAGGCAAATGTTATGAGTTGCTCTGATGACAGTGCATATGCACAGAATCCTTTAGTTAAAGAGCTTGTGTGTGGATTTACCATGTAAAAAGTTACTGGCTGGCTTCCTTTTCAGGGAGAATGCCTTCTTGGTGATGATCTGGATAAGTATATCCAAAAGATCTGGGGGGGGGGGGGGGGAAGAGTACATTCCCACCTGTGAAAAGGTGAGATCCCCAGCACTCATACTACCAGTGCTTTTAACTCCAGACGGTTACGACGGCCTCAACCATCTGAGTCCGGAACCAAGTCTTCAGGACAGGGTCAGAAAAAGCCCAGGGCCCAGAGATCAGCCAAGTCTTCCTCTAACCCTACTCTGTGAAGGTGCGCCCACACTCACTTGGGCGGGGGGGAAGGCTGCTGCGGTTCTCAAAGGTTTGGGTGGAAACAATCCAAGACAGCTGGGTTATCTCCACCATTTTGCAGGGGTACAAACTGGAATTTCGGGTGTTCCCATATCCTTGGTTTATAAAGTCAAGTATACCGACAGAGCCACTAAAAAGAAGGTCTCTCTTTCTGGCGCTGAGGGCCCAAAAAGTGATAACAGAGGATCCAGAGAATGAAAGGTTCAGGGGTTTTTACTCAAACCTGCTTATAATCCACAAACCAAGCGGGGATGTGAGACCTATTCTGGATCTCAAAGCTCTAAACCAATTTCTGAACGTTCATACTTTCCGTATGGGTTCAATTCATTCATTCATAGCCTCCCTGCAGGGAGAGGAATTTCTAGCATCCATAGACATCAAGGATGCATATCTTCACGTACCCATATTCCAGGCTCATCAAAGGTTTCTACGCTTTGCAATAGAAAATCGTAATTTTCAGTTTGTGACCCTGCCCATCGGGTTAGCTACAGCTCCAAGAGTGTTCACAAAGATCCTAGCTCCAGTATTGGCTGCTCTAAGGTCCCGAGGGATATCTGTAATAGAATATCTGGACGATCTATTACTAATAGATCGATCGGCTTAGGCTCTTACCCGAAATGTCCTACAGACAGTACAGTTCCGAGAAAGTCTGGGTTGGATACTGAACTTGGCAAAGGCTGCATTACAGCAGGTCCAGCGTCTGGAATACCTGGGTCTTGGACACAGTACAGGCAAAGATATTTTTGCCAACAAGAAAGGTCACAGACCTGAAGGATCTGGTTCGGTCCGTTGTAAGGCTGAGATATCCTTCTATATGTCTTTGTATGATGTTACTGGGGAAGATGGTGTCCGCATTCAAAGGCAATTCCCTATGCTTAATTTCATGCCAGACCCTTACAGAACAACATTCTGTCTACATGAACGGGAAGGGTTCAGTCTCCGGACTGGTCCATGTCTCTGGTACCAAGAGTATGTCAAAGTCTGAATAGGTGGTTGTTGACCAGAAATCTGGAGAAGGGGAAATCCTTTCTTCCAGTGACCTGGAAAGTGGTAACTTCAGATGCCAATCTCTCCGGCTGGGGGTGGTTCTGGAGGAAGCCACCGTCCAGGGGAATTGGTGGTGGGTACAGAGAGGTATCCCCATCAACAATCTGGAAATCCGAGCAGTCAGTCAGGCTTTGAAATACTGGACACCCAGACTTCAGGGCCACCCTGTCAGGGTGCAATCTGACAATGCCACGGCCGTGGCTTATATCAACCATCAAGCAGTTTTTATTCCAGAAATAGAAAACTGGCTGGCAGATTTTTTGAGCTGTCAACAGATGTTTACGGGGGAATGATCCTTACATCCTGAGAATTTTCAGTTAATCTGCCTACGCTGGGGGGATCCCAGACATAAATCTGTTAGCATCCAGGTTCAACAACAAGTTGAAAAGGGTTGTGTCCAGGACCAGCGATCCACTCGCAGCAGGACTGGATGCTTTGGTGACTCCTTGGGAGGAGTATTCCCTTATTTATGCCGCTGATATCACGTCTGTTGCGAGGATCCAGCTAGAGGGGAAATCAGTAATCCTGGTAGCTCCGGCATGGCCGAGGAGGGTTAATATGCACAAATCCAAAGGTTGGCAGTGACGAGGCCTTGGGCTCTTCCTTTCCGTCCGGACCTACTCACTCAAGGTCCGATATTCCACCCTGCTGTACAGACTCTAAATTTGATGGCTTGGCTATTGAAGCCCTGCAGTTTATATGCTGATAAATGCTAGGAAACCATTCTCTATAAACATTTATTACAGAGTCTGGAAATCCTACATTGCCTGGTGTGAAGCCAAGAAATGGCACCCCCGCAAATATATAATCGGGACAATTCTAGCTTTCCTTCAAGCAGGAGTAGATATGAAATTAGCCTTGAGCACTATTAAAGGGCGAAATTTCAGCCTTATCGATTTTCTTCCAAGAACCAATCGCTTCCCATTTGTTGGTTCAGACCTTCATTAACCACCATTGTGTCCTTGAAACTTAAATTTGGTGCTGGCAGTTTTACAAAAACAGCTGTTTGAACCTCTGGGGCAGGTTCCCCTGGTTCTTCTGACCAGAAAACTGGTATTTTTGATTGTGATAACTTCGGCTAGAAGGGTAAAAGCACTAGCAGCTCTTTCTTGTAAAGAGCCATTCTTGATTTTTCATCAAGATAGGGTGATTCTACGTCCACACCCAGATTTTTTGCCCAAGGTGGTGTCCGCCTTTCTTTTGAATCAGGACATTATACTACCTTCCTTTTTTCCAGATCCTCACTCAGAGGAGGAAAAGTTATTGTATTCTCTTGATGTAATGCGTGTACTTTTACTTGGAGAGATCAGCTCGGATTTGTAAAACGGAGAGCTTGTTTGTGCTGCTAGAAGGGCCCAGAAAGGGGTTGGCAGCACCTAAGTCTACGATTTCTCATTGGATTCACCAGGCTATTGCCCAGGTGTATGATTTTCCTGTAAAGGCACATTCTACCAGAGGAGTAGGTGCCTCTTGGGCACATCGCCATCAAACCTCTATGGCTCAGATTTGCAAGGCAGCCACCTGGTCGTCTGTGCTTACGTTCACTCGTTTCTATCGAGTGGATGTTGGGACCCAGGAGGAATCTGCATTTGGCCGAAGTGTTATGTTATGATTTATGGTTCTATGTCCTGTAATGTACAAAAAGAAAAAAAATATTTTTTTAATACAGACTTACCTGTAAAATCCATTTCTTGAAGTACATCACGGGACACAGAGGTCCCTCCCCTATTTTATGGGGACTTTATTGCTTGCTACAAAACTGAGGTACTTCCTGTGTGGGAGGGATTATATAAGGGGTCATCCTTTCTGATTGGTTGCCAGTGTCCTCACCTGTAGGTGGCTATATAACACATATGTTATGATTTATGGCTCCGTGATGTACTTCAAGAAATTGATTTTACAGGTAAGTCTGTATTAAAAAATAATTTTTTTGCTGCAAATGAGTGCAACATATCCACACCACCCATGAATTTGTTATAGACACCCACAATGTAAGGCCTCTCAACTTCAGTATATCTTTTGGTGGCTTTGTCCCAGCATTGAATCTTCTCAAGAGGTTCTGGGCCAGCAAAGGATGACACAAGTGTGACCTCCGTGTTATCATACCATTTCACTGCTCAGATGTTGTGGCTCGCCTCCACTTTGACATCAAAGTTTCCTCTGCACTTTTTCTTTAGGCTTTTCTCACCATCAAGGTAACAGTTGGTAAGGCATACTTGCCTGATTGTTCCAGTGTAATAAATTCCCTGGTCAAGCAGCCTAACAATCAGCGGGACGCAGGATTAAATAGTTGTCTACATAGATCTTGTAGTTGTGACCTTGTGGAAGTGTGGAGGCCCCCTGTCAGGAGAGCCGCATATCGGTTCTCCTCTACTAGTGCCTGTCAGGCATGAACTGAGGAAAGCCGATCAACGGCTCTTCCTATTTACTATGTGACCAGCTGTGATTGGACACAACTGGTCACATGGTAAAGAGCCTACGTCAGTAGGCTCTTTACCGAGATCAGAGATGAGTTGTGTGTCAGAGTGACGCCGCAGTACCGATCGCCGTTCTGCATGCCTCCCGGGGGCGCGCAGAGTGCTGTATCCTGCTGGATCCTGCTCATATGATGGCCAGTCAGGATAATACAACCACATTGCTGGCGTCAATCCACTATAGGGCGGGGGGCAAGTGGTTAAGAATGCTGAACTCATTGGTGTGATCTGTCAGAGCCTGGATCATGTCTTCTGACACAAACCTTCGGAAGTACTCCAATGGTGTATATTGATGGAGACAGCATCATTAGTGATATCCTGACCAGAAATATCAGTGTTTGAACTGATAAAATCCTTTTTCCTCCAGGAATACCTGTCACAGGGCATGCTCTGTGTGCTGGAGTGGCTTGGTTTGTTGGTGTGATGTCCACAATATCATCAGATGGGCAATCATTTGGTCTTTTATTTTCCTTTTCCAGTTCACAGACAATTTTACATTCATCTTCATCATTAATATCAGTATCTTCTGAGCCCATCTCAAAATCACTGTCCCCATTTTGGATGGCATCAATGACAATGGTATTGTGAATGATCAAAAACAGTATTTCTATGTTTTTTACCACATGGAACAGTTGAAAACTGCAAGGCGCACAGGCAAATTCTGCTACTCCTTTAACCCAACGTTGTAAAATCACAACAAAGACATAACAAGCTCAACATCTAATATTATCAATGCATTCAACAGTATCTTGATATATGCATGATCTAGACATGTTATTATTCACAGAAAAAAATATTTCAGGCAGTTTACTTACTTTAATCTTCATTTATCAAGTCCAGTTGTGTACTTCAAGGCAAGTTCAAAGGTTGACTGATTTCATGTCCATTATTTGCCTTTATAAATGTGATTTCAATTTTTGCTGCAGCAGGTTCTATGCACGGTACAGATGCGCCATTTTACAGGCAGAGTAAAGGGACCCCCCAGACACTATATTTAAAGGAATTTTTCATTTTTATTGTTTCACTTTAAGCACCAATATGTTCTCCATATTGGCACTATAACCCTTTCACTGCCAGAGCCGTTTTTGTGTTTTTTGGACACATATTTAAAAAATCATTGCATAAAACTCCCAAAACATTGGATATTTTCTAAAAGCAGGACACACTAGAGGATAAAAAAGTGGTAGGTACAATTTTTTTATGTTACACGATGTTACTGCAAAGGTCTAGGAAACGCAAAATTTAAAGAAAAATACACTAACGTTAATTTTAGGGCACACAAACTAAATACATTTTTTGGTAAAATATAAAAGATGAGGTTGCATCGAGTAAATAGATTACCCCCTTTTAAACCTTAAATTTGTGTGCGCCCATGAAATGATGACAAATTTCAGTACCCTATAAATTCTACAGGTGACACTTTAAAAGCCCCTTCTAGGACCTCAGTTTAGCAGGACGGAGGAGGCCTATTGCTAGAAATATTGCTCTCACCCAGGCGTGCGTGGTGATATGTAACATGTGTATTGCAATCTACATTTTCATGCGCAGGCGCCCCGACGCATGCATTTACGTTTGTATCCACAGATATGTGTGGTGGCCTTAAAAATGTTTTGGGGGGTAGGTTTATGTGCTTTGGCGTGACGATTTAAAAAAATGTTTTTACCTAACTTTTTTCATCCCACAGGGTACAAGAAGTCCTGGGGGGAGCGGGGGGGGGGGGGGGGGGATTGGGGTCAATCAGTGCTGTGTGCCTAAAGACAGACACAGCCTGACTTATGCCTCGTACACACGCAACGTTTATCGGCCGACCGATCGTCCGACTTTTGTCCAGAGTTGTTTTTTGTTGGTTGGAATGTGCCTAGACTGCACACGAATTTTCTCGGCCAACAAAAATCTACTTCAGAAGTGATGTCATGTGCTGGTTTACTTTCCGTGTGTTTTTTCTTCTCTGAGCATGCCCAGTCTTGCTCATCAGATTTTTGTCTGCCGAAATCTGTACTGACTGACGGAAAATCGGCCGTTGTGTTGACGGCCAACAAAAATTTTATAGCCTGCACACCAGATTTTATTCGGCCGAAAAGTCGGAGTCGGTTGTCGAAAGCATCATACTAACAAGCCGAAAATCGGCCGATCGGAGGTTGGCCGAAAATTCCCGGCCAATAATCGATGTGTGTGTACGAGGCATTAGGATCAAGCCTGCACATGTGCCCTCATCGCAAGAGCGGGGCTTGGGAGAGAGCATGCATGAGTGCCCCCGTAGCAAGTGGCATGCTATGGGGACACTAGGCGGGGGGGAGAAAGCTGAAAGGGGAATCCAGAAGAGGAGGTTCTGGGCTGCTCTGTGCAAAAACACAGGAGCATGTATAACATGTTTGTTATTTAAAAAAAAATAATTTACAGCAACTTTAATATTCATAAATAATTCTGTGTGTACGGGTGTACATAGGATAGTGTTTATTTGCACTTATTTTTGGGTACTCCTATCTTCCTGCCTCCCTTACTGTGTTTTTCCTACATATTGGGTTAGATTATGTGTGACGGAAGGGAAACATGTTCAACAAGTGCGTGCCCTGTCCTGCATGACAAACTTGGTATGTGATGAATCACTAAGAATTCTGTGTCAAATTCTGGACCCTCACGTGCTGTCATGAATTTGGAAGCGGAAATAGGTCAAGCGAGAGCAAAGATTTTAGGGAGGTGACGTAGGAGTATCAGTAGGACTGGAATACAGCCAGTGAAATTTAGAGAATTTGTAGGCTATTCGCAATATACCAGTTCTAGCAACTGGGATATTTACTCAGAGAGTGAACCTAGTAACTAATAAATGGCTGTACTGTGGTTAATCAAATTAATGTACCACAAATAGCATAATTAGAACATTGAGAATAATTACAGAAAAAACTCTTAAATGATGTGCACAGATGTGAAAGTAGGCAATTGTATCCACAATTATGTCTACTCTCAGCTTCTCAATCACCACATATTACAGTGATCCATGTGCAGTATGTACCACTGCTTTCAATATATTATATGTAGCACTCTCCTAGGTCGGTGCTAGTTAAACGCATTTGGTGACTCTTTTCTGCTTCTCAGGAGAGCCTGATCTGTTAGTTTGGTCTGTCACATGTTTCCATGTGTGATTTATTGGGTCTAAGGGAGTCTCCCCGCTGTATCCAATAAGGGAGCTTGTTGGACAGTGGAGGAAACCTGACCAGTAGCACACCAGGGTTTATGGCTGTCCCTGTGGGCGGGCTTTGCCGCAGTGCATCCTGGGATGGGTAATAAATCTTGAGGGAGCATATGACAGGGTGTCTTTTGGCGGGAGCAAAGTCCCAGGAGGAGGTGGATGGCTGTCTCTCCTCCTGCAAGTGTGAGGAAGGTGGTTCAGGCAGTCGGCCTAGTGAACCAGGTGTGGAGCTATGTCATATTGTTGCTAATGGTAACCCAGGGGAACCCATAACCAGCAGCTCCCAAGGGAGTAGTGCTACATATACATTGTCCACAATGTCTGTAAATTGAAGTGCAGTATGTGCTTCTAACCTCTCAGGGCTTATTCACACCAGAAGAGTTGGGCTTTGTTGCCCAATGCAGTCTTAACACAAAGACAAGCAAATAGCTTTATTTTCTATAATTTTAGTGTATACCAATGTGTTTAGTTGCTGAACGCTGACAAAAAAGGAGAAAAATGCATACCAATCTGCCCTATGGTGTGAAAAAGCCTTCACTTTGGTAACATGATGTTGTCACTTTCTATAAACCACAGTGGGACCCTTGTCCGCTCTTGTTTACATTGCTTAGAGGAATAAAGGCTGATATTTAAAGTGTAGTCCCCAACAAGAGGGCGTGGATTCTGCTTAAGCACAAATACATTTTAACATTGAACTTCACTTATCTGCTCTTTTTTTACTCTGTTAAGAGAAGTATGGCCAAAGCTTTTTTTGGCCATATTTCTCCTGGGGGTCACAGGAAAGCACTTAGGCCGGCCATAGATGGGTCGAATCTCAGCCAGTTCAGTATGAATCAGCTGAGATTCGAACTGTGTATGGGCAGGCTGAATGTACCAAGTTGATCGATCCATCAACTATGGTACAACCAGCCTGCCAAATTCAGTTGCAATTATCGCTAGCATCTCAGCAAATCACCTCCCCAGGCAGCCCTGGGAGGACAAAAATCTCAGCAGCACACCCTGCACAGGCAGAGCATGGGAGGCAAGAGAACTTCCACAAGGTTCCTTCTAAATCTTTAAACTCTTTCTCAGCATGCATCACTAGCAATGAACGTCCTTGTGGTTGGCCAAGGAGATATAAATATTCATAACTTACATTTTTACAGCCTCCTACACTATTGCAATAGACACTCTCCAGCAGCAGGCAGAAGCAAACAATAACTGATTTTTTTTTATGCTTTTAAGGGTAGATGTGAGATCTGAGGTCTTTTTGACCCCAGATCTCACATTAAAGAGGACTTGTCCTGCTTATTACTATTACAATGGATGTTTACATTACTTGTAATAGAAATAAAAGTGATTAAAACATTGTTTTTTTAAAAGGAACAGAGTAAAAATATGGTAAAATAAATAAGAAAAAAAAAAATTAAAGCGCCCAGTCCCTCCGAGCTTGCGAGCAGATGCAAATGCATACTCAAGCCACGCCCACATATGTAAAAGGTGTTAAAACCACACTTGTGAGGTATCACTGCGATCATTAGAGCAAGAGCAATAATTCTAGCCCTAGACCTCCTCTGCACCTCTAAACTGGTAACCTGCAGACATTTTTAAAGCGTTGCCTATGAAGATTTTTAAGTACCAATGTTTGTCTCCATTCCATGAACGTGCGCAATTTTGAAGCATGACATGTTGGGTATCTATTTACTCGGCGTAACTATCTTTCACATTGTAGAAAAAAAATATGGTTAACGTTACTGTTTTCTTATTTTGTAATTCAAAAAAGTGTATTTTTTCCCAAAAAGTTGTGTTTAGTAAACTAGTAAACTGTGTTTACTATGCTTCAGTTTGTGAATGAACAGGAAGCCACAGAGCACTTCCAGTTTATTCACTACCCCATGCAGCTGAGGTTGCAGAGGAAAGCATGTGTGTTTGAACTTTGGGGTAGACGCCATAATTAGGCTGCATACACCTATGACTGCACCTAAGGTAGCCCTACTATGGTTTATGATGACCTGGACACCAAATATCATCTTGTGCTTAGTCTATACCTTTTACCATTCTGTATTCTAAAGGGTGTTACTAGCATCATTGATTCAACTTTATGCTTGCTCTATTACCAACTTTGTTTAGTGACAATATATTAGGTTTGTTTTTACTAACTTGCCTAGTGCCTTGCTTCCTTGACAAGGTATTATTGCTGAATGCCAAGTGCTACTTTCAGTGATTTTCTGTGCTATTGCATGTTTATACACTCACATAAGCATGCAGAGGGGCTGAGGTTCTTGAAGCATGAAACAAGGGACCCATCCTATCCAGCAGCTCCTACAGGGGTAGCGCTACAAATGTGACCAATCACTGTGATCAGTGAAACAAAAGCTGCATTTTTCAGTTAGCACTCTGCTTCTTTCCAAAGCCATTCAGTGCATGAGAGGAAACAGAGTATAAGAAGAGACAGACTGTACTATGATCACAGCAGCATATGTTACACTTGCCCTAGAGCCAGGCAAAGCCCAATCATTAGCAACACCAGTAACAGTGTCACCAGAACTAGTACAGCCAGCCACAGAGTCCCTGAGTGCTTTGTACACCTGTTTCAGTGTGAGCAGACAGTTTCAGCCAGTCACAGTGTTCCTGATTAGAGATGGGCCGAATGACCCCCTGTTCATTTCAATGCAGCACTTTAGAACATTGCAAAAGTTCGGAACCGAATAACGAACCCTATTAAGCTCTATGGTACCCAAACTGGAAAAAAAAACAGTGCTCATTTTTGGGCATGCAATGGTTATGGGGGTCCAGGTACTGACCTGGGGACATGTATCAATGAAAAATACCTTTGTAAAAATCATTTTTAAATGAGCACAGGGGCGGATCCAGAGGCGGACAAAAGGGCAATTGCTCCCCCTGAGAAAATATTTTTGACTCCAAGGATCCTGGCGCCACCTCCTGCTCTGGAATGGCGAGTCGGTAAGCCCAGATTGCGGGTTCCCAACCTGGCATCCCCCAGCATCAGAGTGAACAACTGAGTCGGCACTACAGGAAGCAGAGCCAATGCTTCCTGTATAGCGCTTGCTACTGCCACAGGCGGAGTGATACCAAATGCCTGTGACAGGAGCAATATAGGAAACATCGGCTCTGCTCTCTACTGCAGCTGCATGCTTCCTCTAGCGCCACCTCCTGTCACATTGATGCTCAGGAAAAAAAGTGGGTCGGGAACCAGCCAGCAGTACCCACCAGCAGTACCCACTAGCAGTACCAGCCCTGGGGGACAGCAGCAGCCAGCGATACCTGCAGGAATCCTGAGGAGGAAGTAAACATTGAGGTCAGCTGAGGCGCAGGTAAACCACAGTACATCCATGTGAAAGCAGCCTTAGGCCCCTTTCACACAATCGTTCTGATCAAGTCCACCTGTCTGTTTTTCAGGTGGACCTAATCGGACCCTCCGTTCAACTCTATAGAGCGGCAGATGTAAATAGACTTGTGTCCATTTACACCCGCCTATCTCCAATCCGATCCACTTAAAAAAACAGAAGGGGATCCGTCCCCTTTTGTCTGGGCAGATTGGATCGGAGGGCACATAGAGTAGAGCGGGCCGTGTCTGTGTCTACTCTGCATATGCTGAGTGGACACGGACCTGTCATCTGCCTGCTCCACTCATTGTGGCCTGCGACTGCTTACTTAGTCATTAAAGTGGCTCTCGCTCCTCAAAAGGTTGGCCACCCCTGCTGGAAAGGCATGAGTCCCGGATGGAGAGGTGCACTGTAGCAGCCTCCCCCCCTTCGTTTTGCTGTGGTGTGTGGCGGAGGGACGGAGTCCCTGATGGAGAGGTGCACTGTACTGTAGTGCATCCGAAGACCCGAACTCTTGAAGATTTCCCGTGAAGTTGATAAAAGTATAAGGAACACCGCCACTGTGGCAGCCAGACTTAACACTTTTCATCACTGTGGTTGACAGGTCTAACTATTCTTCCCTACCTCCTCTGCGCTGAAGTGGCATCATTTTAAACATGTCACTGTTTTAAACAAGGTTAGGACTGTATGATACATTAAGAACAGTTCTGTAAGCAACACCCTATTTTCTGGCAGTGCCCCTCCTTAGACTAGACTCTGGATCTGCCCCAGAATGAGCAGTGATTTACTGATGCTTAAAGTGAATCCATAAAAATGAACAAGAAAAATTAAAAATTCCTAAATGTAGTGCCTGGGGGGTTCCCTTAGCTGCCTGTGATGTGGCACATCTTTACCGTGCATAGAGCCTGCTGCAGCAATAATGACAATTATAAAGCCCAAAATATTGACATTTTCCATTCAAGCTTTCTTTATTTTATAGACAACGACTTGGGGAGCCATTCTATATGATGAGGTCACAAATTTAATGCATTCGGAACCAGATTAGAGATTTTTTGGATAAAATCTGGTGTCTCTTTCGCAGACTTTGGATAGCAGTAACAGGTGCGGAAAAATTAGTCTTTGGGTGCAGGGGTGCCTTCACACTGTAACCCTATTGAGGTACTCTTGATGAAAGCAAGAATTAGCCTTGCTGTCAAAAATTGCAATGATATGCACTTGTCAAACAGGTGTGGAAAAATTGGTCTTTGGGTGTCGATGGGGCCTTCACACCATAACCCTATACAGGTACACTTGACAAAGCAAGAATTTACCTTGCTTTAAAAATTGCATTGATATGCACCTGTCAGAAAGGGGCAGAGAAATTGGTCTTTGAGTGTCGGTGGTGTCTTCACACCGTAGCCTTATACAGGTACTCTTGATGAAAACAAGAATTAACCTTGCTGTCACAAATTGCAATGATATGCACCTATGAAACGGGTGGGGAAAAATTGGTCCTTAGGTGTTAATTGTGCCCATGAAACCTACACCAACAAGCTTCTTCCAGAGGAAATCAACACCCAGTCTTTCAGAAATGTGAGATCCAGAAAGCACTTAAGCAGCGACATCGACATCAGGGGCTTGATAGCTGCTTCTAATTCAAACAACAATATTCCCCTAGCGCTAGCACCAGTGCCATTGTTAGCCAGCAACAGTGTCCTGGTTACTGCCACACCAGGTCAGTATCCCCAGAGGCAGCATAAGCCAGGAACATTGTTCTGATTGCTGGCCATACCAGTGCCAGTGTCACCAGAGCCAGTGAAGTAAGCAACATTGTGCTGTTCACTGCTACACCAGTGCCAGTGTCATCAGACCAGTGCAACCATCTACAGATTCCCTGATTGCTGCTAAGCCAGTCCCAGTATCACCAGACTAGTGCAGTCATCGAAAGCATCCATGATTACCATCAATGATTATACTCTGTGTTAGGAATATCTTATTAATTGACAGCTGGACTCTGGAGATGTGGAGGAGGCTGACAGCAATTGAAGGTACTGTTGTGAGTTAAAGTGGTTGTAAAGGCTCAAGGTTTGTACCTTTATGCATTCTATGCAGCAGACCCCCCCCACCCTGCAATACCTACCTGAGTCCCATCTTGATCCAGCAATGTGCACGAGAGCCTCAGCTTTCCCGGGTCTCTCCCTCCTTTTTGGCTGAGTTAACAGCGGAAGCCATTGGCTCCCGCTACTGTCAATCACAGCCAGTGAGCCAATGAAAAGAGGGCAGGGCCGAGCCACGTTTCTGTGTGAATGGACAAACAGAGTTGCAGCTTGAGAGTCAGCCTACTCGGGTGCCCCCATAACAAGCTGGGCACCAGGCAGGAGGGAGGGGCCAAAAAGCTTCTCAACCACATGATTTTACCTCCCCTAACCACAAGTTTAAACAAGTTGTAAGTGAATAAATCAACAGCTGAATGTTTAATATCACTTTCAGTAGCCATTTCAGTAGCCAGACTTCTCCATATCATAGA
Organism: Pelophylax lessonae; assembly: GCF_965119305.1. Lineage (NCBI taxonomy): Eukaryota > Metazoa > Chordata > Amphibia > Anura > Ranidae > Pelophylax > Pelophylax lessonae. The sequence continues at coordinate 131,464,157 of NC_138779.1, read as the reverse complement.
AAATAAAGATAATTCTTTACCACTTGCCAACCGACCACAGTACATATACTACGGTAGGTCGGCTCGATTGCGCAAAACAATGTACCTGCGCTGATTGGCCACAGGGGGAGTAAATCAAGGGGTCCGGCGGATGTGATGTCTGCCGGCCGCCCGCGATCGCTCCCCAGAGAGACAGAATGGCAATCTGCCGATGCAAACAAGGCAGACTGCCCTTCTGTCAGAGATGGACACAGGAATCTTGTGTTTCTGCTATTTAGCATAGATCTCTGTGTTCATCTAATAATTCCATCCCCATCACAGAAAGCACCCCCTTGGGACACACTTAACCCTTTGATCGCCCCTGCTGTTAACCCCTTCCCTGCCAATGTCATTAGTACAGTAACAGTGCATATTTTTAGCACTGATTACTGTAGTAGTGTCACTGGTTCCCTCAAAAGTGTCAGTTAGGTGTCCGATCTGTCTGCCACAATGTCACAGTCCTGCTAAAAATCGCTGATTGCCGCCATTACTAGTAAAAAAAATGAAAATGCCATAAATCTATCCCCTAGTTTGTAGAAATAATAACTCTTGTGCAAGCCAATCAATATACACTTATTGGGATTTTTTTTTTACCAAAAATAAATAGCAGAATACATATTGGCCTAAAATGATGAAAAAAAAATGATTGTTTAATTTTTTTTATTGGCTTTGTTTTATAGCAGAAGTTAAAAAATATAATTTTTTTTCGAAATTTTCGCACTTTTTTGTTTATAGCGCAAACAATAAAAACCACAGAGGTGATCAAATACCACCAAAAGTAACAAGAAAGGACAGGCGCCACTCAGTAATGCAACCACGATTTATTATACAAAAAACATAGTACACTTACATGAGAGTAATCTCCCGGCTGCTGGTCCGGCTGTGAGGAAGAGAGCGCCATGCCACGGGGTTGAGGAATTAACAGGAGAAGCCCATACATTACTCTCATGTAAGTGTACTATGTTTTTTGTATAATAAATCGTGGTTGCATTACTGAGTGGCGCCTGTCCTTTCTTGTTACATATGTGCCAGCGGGATTCCGGCTTCTGCCTGCTTACAGTGCTGCCTTCAGGAACCAACATTGGATTTTGCCACATTAGGATCAACATCCCTCCATTCCATCTACAGTTCAGTGCGGGTCCTATCCATCGGCACAAGCGCCCAACACATCAAATACCACCAAAAGAAAGCTCTATTTATGGGAAAAAAAGGACATCAATTTTATTTTTGTACAGCGCCGAACGATCGCGCCATTGTCAGTCAAAGTAACACATAACCGTATCGCAAAAAAATGGCCTAGTCATTAAGGGGTTAAAACCATCCAGAGCTGAACTGGTTAATATATGAAGGAACTGATATGGGAGATGACACATACTTATGCCTACTATATATACTGTATATTGTACATTTATTAAGAATACCACTAGATGCCCTCAGAGCTCTGTGGTTTACAATGCTTCTGATTAGTACAATGAGTTTTTCAATGACTTAGCAGCTGCTTGGGCTAACACAGCAACACTTTATGAGAATAAAACAAGTGTAATTCCTCATACACAACGATGAATAAATTGACAGTAATTAAGCTGGGCTCAAATTTTTTTAATTCTAGAAAAATTTGGCAAACTCAATTTTAAATTGCATTGGAGTTCCTAGTGGACACATTCTGATGATGCCAAAAATGCTCTTTGGAAGGGCTGCTGGACAGGCTGTTGTCACCCAAATAGCATAAAAAGACACCCAGAGTCCCTGCACTGAGTATTTGTTTGAAGTAGTATTTTGTTTATTGAACTATTTTTACACAAGAGGTGTGAAAGGAGACAATAAAATTGGTGTATTTTTTCTTGTTAAATAGATTTTATTAAGAATTTTTCAAATAGTAACAAACAGGGAAAGGAAATCATAATAATAACAGAGGAAAGCAAACTCAAAAAAACATTGATATTATGGCCAGTAGTACATAGGTGCAGTTATGCAATCTAACTTTATGCCCATGTTGATAAGCCATCCAAATATACGAATAGCATTAATACTTATAAGATGGGGTCGCTGATGGCCGTTCTCTAATAGGGCCACCCCAACCCCCCTGAACACCCCAAATGGGTACACACTGTGTCCAGTTGGGGGGGTAGACCCTCCAACAGCTAAACATCCGCGGACCACCATATATTAGACTGACATGTATGTAGTTCTACAAGATGTTATTTGTGACCCTAACAGAGAATATATGAAAGGTAAAGTAAAGGGAATACTCTTTGGTGGTAAATCAAAGCAGGCTAATTGGGCTTGAGACCAGGAGCGGCATTAGGATGGTTAACCAGTGAATCCATCGTTTGCTAAAAATAGGCATTCTATGATCTTTAACAGCTAGTAACTTCTCAAAACGACATTGTGTGTTTACCCGTGAAGTAAGTTCCTGAATTTTTGGTGACTCAGGTGATTTCCAATAATGAGTGATGGTCAATCTAGCAGCAAACAAGATGTGGAGTACTATAGTCTGGTACTTCGGAGGGATCAGATCTATTCCCAAGTTCAAAAGTGCCAAAGCCGGCCAGATAGAGAAGGTCGTGCCCAGAAAAAATCCAAGCAAAACCTCCACTTCCTTCCAAAAGGGTTTGAATAAAGGTGCAATCCCAAAAGATATGATACAGTGTTCCTACCTTATTGCACCGTCTCCAACACAATGCACTGGAGGAGGGATAGATTTTAGACAGCCTATGAGGCATTAAGTGTCCATATACAAGTTGTAAAAAAAAGATATGCCCCGTGTGCCAGACATAGCATGGCCCCTAAGGAAGTCCCATGCTGTAGCAGGGATGGATAACTGGAAGGCGAGTTTGTTAGTTTTGTGAAAATGGCGAATTTGTGCGGTTTTAAAGCAGTCTGCGGGGAGAGAGGTATCCTTAACGCTGAGCCAATAGTTGTGTCCACTCTTTTTCCAATCTAACGTTGAGAAGGATAGAATGATCCATTCGTAAGCCCCCGATGGAAGTTACGCCTTTCAAGGTTCTGATGGCGAATAGACAGTAAGGATCGCCAGGCAGTTAGTGTGGCCGTAATAGTAGGATGTTGCATGCGGTGGGTCGAGAAGGACAAGGATGAGGCAGCTAACAGTGCCCCTAGATCCTGGTGCACTAGTAGGGAGCTCTCCATGAAAACCCAAAGTTTGTCCAGTGGTTCCTGTAGCCAATATTGCATTTGGTCAAGGAGTGAGGCGGTATGATAGAAGGGGATGTTGTGGAGCCCCGCGCCTCCGCGGTTCTCCGACTCACCAGCATTTTAAGGGCTGTTCTCGATCTTTTGCCAGACCATATCAAGGTCCTAAAATGGGTATTACATTTCGCAAAGAAACTAGATGGTAGTGAAATTGGGAGGGTGCGGAAAAAATATAAGAGTTTGGGAAGAAGCTGCATCTTAAATGCAGCCATTTTACCTAGCCAGGATAATTGTGCTTTATTTATCTGCTTCATATCATGTTCTATGTTACGGAGTAGAGGTGGGAAATTAGCCTCATATAGTTCAGAGGTGGATGGTGTCAGCTGGATGCCTAGGTAGGAAATGGTGTTATTGTAATGTTCCGGTACCTTTTGGTACCCTAAATTACACTTTCCACAAGTGTATGCGCCTTACCATTTACTTTTGGAAAGGTGCGCATACACCTTTAAGACTGGAGCTGTCATCACTCAGCGCCGGACTAGACGGCTATTTAAGGCGTCGGTTCTCACTCACATGTGTTCGTTCAAACACCCTTATCTGGATGCTAACCTTGCTTGAAGCTTCCATGCTTGCAAGCTTACTTCGCTGACGGAACCTCGCTGCGCTGATCCCTGTATCCCGCTACTGGATCATCCGCCTCTCCTGAACCACCCTTCGGCTGTATCGCTAATAGTGCTAAGTACCCCGCAGGGGAATTCTCTATAAACTTATACTAAGCTTACACTATCTAGCTCTGCATAGTAGAGACTGTTTATCACATCTGCATAAACTAGATTGCTAGCTCTTGAGACTACTGCTACTTTTCTGCACTGGGTTGATCTCTTTTGTATGTCCACCTGCTATTCTATCATCTGCTATCATACAACATTGCTAAACCTTCCTGCATCCATCTGCTACTGTCTCACCTTCAAGTGTCTATCACCTACCACCTCCACTCAACCTATCCCTCAACCTTCATCATTGTGTTACCACATACATAAAGTCACTCTAAGAACCAGCTTGCTAATTGTGTGTATTTACTGGCTGAAATAAGACCTTCCACACATGATGAGTCATTGAGGTTGTGAATGGTATCTCAGCATATCTCTTACATGGCTACTGACGTGGAACTATTTCTGCAGCTGAAAATCCACACCATATAAAAACGCAGGAGCGTTACAGATTGAACGAACCAAAAAATGGATTCAGCAGAAATAGTTCCAGAAATAACCACTCAGGTGACACAATTAAAACAGCAAGTATCTGCGTTAATACACGCACTTGCTGAATTAAAAGAAGACAATCAGGCTCTGTCGCAGCAGGTAATTAGACTGACACAACTTACCTCTGCTCAGTCCCCTGAACCCAAGATAAATCCCCCTTTGGTATTTACAGGCGATCGCAAAAATTTTCGCAAATTTAAAAACGCATGTGAGTTACTTTTTTTGCTAAACCTCGTACCTACCTTACTGATCACATTAAGGTTTGTACTATTATTTCTTACCTATCAAGCGATCCTCGAGCCTGGGCAGATTCTCTTTTTGAGAAAAACGACCAGCTTCTCAACTCCTATGCCTTGTTCCTGGCAGAGCTCACTAGCCTATATGATGACCCCAATAGGCAGAGTACTGCTGATCTTCAGTTAAGATCCTTGAAACAAGGAAGGAGGCCTGTGGAAGACTTTGTCGCAGAGTTCAAGAGATGGACCCTTGATTCAGAATGGAATGATGCATCTCTGAAAACCCAATTTAGGCTTGGCCTATCAGAAGCCGTTAAGGACGAGCTCGCCCGAGCGGATCTGCCAAAAACCCTGGATGCATTAATACAACTCAGTATTACCATAGATAGAAGACTACGAGAAAGAAAGGCTGAAAAGATGGGAATGCCATTTTCCGTTTACTCTCGGAGTCTGGCCGTTCCTATGGAGGTAGGAACCATACGCCCACCGCTATCAACTATGGAAAAAGCCAAAAGACGAAATGAAAATCTCTGCTTGTACTGTGCATCCCCGGATCACAAGATAAACGTCTGTCCCCTAGTCAACAAAAAGAAGGGTGAGTGTTCACATGTCTCCCTAGGAGGATTGACAACTTCATTCACTAACCCCTACATTTCTGTTTTTCTGACATTACAGTGGGACCAGAACAGGATTACTACTAAGGCCATGATTGACACAGGATCTTGTGGAAATTATATGGATATATGTTTTGCTGCTTTAAATAAAATTCCTATTATTTCTAAACTCAAACCTGTCTCAGTAAGTCTTATTACCGGTGTTCCGTTATCCTCTGGTCCGATCACCGATCAGACACAAGCACTTCTAGTCACTATTAACGAGTCTCATAGGGAGACTTCTACCTTCGATTTAATACCATCACCCCACTTTCCCATTGTGTTGGGACTTCCCTGGTTGCACACACACCAACCAACCATAGATTGGAAGAAACGGTCCTTGACCTTCCCTTCTTGTTATTGCGAGGAAACGTGTAACCTCCCGTTTTCCGGGAAGATTCTGTCTGTGGTGACAGATGAGATTGCACCACTATGTTATCAGGATCTTTCTGAGGTTTTTCTTGAGAAAAATGCTCAAGCATTACCTCCTCATCGAGACTATGATTGTAGCATTGATCTACTCCCAAATAGCAAATTGCCGTTCGGTCATGTTTATCCTCTTTCACAGGATGAACTTGCCCATCTCAAAACCTATTTGGATGAGAACTTGGAAAAAGGTTTTATTAGACCTTCCACTTCTTCCACAGCAGCAGGACTCTTTTTTGTTCGCAATAAAGATTCAAGTCTCAGACCTATCATCGACTACAGGAAATTGAATGCTATCACAATAAAAGATCGCTATCCTCTACCGCTTATCCCTGAGCTCATTGAGCAGGTGCGTGGAGCTACCTATTTTTCAAAATTAGACCTGAAAGGAGCATACAATCTCATTCGAATCCGTGATGGACACGAGTGGAAGACTGCGTTCAGAACTAGATACGGATTGTTCGAATATCTTGTGATGCCATTCGGCCTATGCAATGCCCCTGCAGTTTTCCAACGATTTATAAACGATATTTTTAAAGACTTACTAGATGTCTGTGTTGTGGTATATCTGCACGATATACTTATATATTCACGGACCCTGTCTGAACACATAAGACATGTAAGACTTGTATTATCGAGATTGCTTGCACATAATCTTTATGTGAAGCTGAAGAAATGCTTGTTCCATAAAGATGAGGTACTCTTTCTAGGCTACATCATATCCAAAACAGGAATCGAGATGGACATGAGTAAAATATCCTGCATTCAGGATTGGCCTACACCAACTACACGCAAGGAGCTACAGCGATTCCTGGGATTTTCAAATTTCTACAGGAAGTTCATAAAAAACTTTTCTGCTATTGTGAGACCCCTCACACAGCTCACTAGCATAAAAATACCATTTAAATGGTCAGAAGAAGCAAATAAGGCTTTCCACTTGTTAAAGACAAGGTTTACTTCCGCTCCCATATTACGCCATCCAGACCCATCCCTCCAATACATTCTGGAGGTAGATGCGTCAAACCTGGCAGTAGGAGCAATACTCTCCCAACGACCTACCTCCACTTCACCACTTCATCCAGTCGCCTTTTTTTCTAAATCCCTGAGCAGTCCCGAGATAAATTACCCCGTGGGTGAGAAGGAACTGCTTGCTATAAAATTGGCTCTGGAGAATTGGCGACATTTACTCGAAGGCACCCAATTACCAATAATTATATACACGGACCATAAAAACCTCCAATATCTTCAGACTAGCAAAACTCTCTCGCATCGACAGGTACGATGGTCACTATTCTTTCTAAGGTTTAACTTCCTAGTGACCTACACACCTGCAGATAAGAACAAAAAGGCGGATGCACTATCACGACTAACTGAAGAAAACTACTTTGAAATTCCTTCCGTTCCTATAATACCTCACAAACGCATTATTGGAGTTGTCCGTTCCTTGAAGGAAGAGGTTCTGCATGGTATAAGGTTGGATTCACCCCCACCACAACTAACTACCGATGCAGAAGGCTTCCTCTACTACAACGACAAACTTTACATACCACCTACCCTACGCACCAAGATCTTGGAATTATCACATGATGTGCCTATGCAGGACATATGGGTATGACAAAGACTTTCAATTTGATTTCTCGGCAATTCTGGTGGCCTGACATGAAAACATCTATACAAAAATTCGTCTCTTCATGCAATGTCTGTGCCAGGTCCAAAATTGACACTACGAGACCATCCGGTCTACTATGCAGTCTACCAATACCCCAAACTCCATGGGAGGTTCTGTCATTGGACTTCATCGTAGAATTGCCTCCTTCCAAAGGATTTAATACCATCTTGGTGTCAGTGGACCATCTGACAAAGATGGCACATTTCATTGCTATTCGCAGACTACCTTCGTCCAAACAAACGGCAGAACTCCTGATGAAACATGTCTTCAGATTACATGGTATCCCAAAAACTCTTTTGTCTGACCGTGGATCCCAATTTATTTCTAAATTCTGGCAAGAACTATGTCACATACTACGGATTGAGCGGAAGCTCACTTCTCCTTACCATCCGCAGACCAACGGACAGACTGAAAGAGTCAACCAATGCATCGAGCAGTATTTACGTTGTTACACTTCTTACCAACAGGATGATTGGTTGGATCTTCTCCCCCTGGCAGAATTTGCCTACAACAACGCAACTCACAGTACAACCAAGCAGAGTCCGTTCTACTTGAACTATGGGTTCCATCCCTCTATTCTCCCTCCACGCATCCTTCCTTCAAATAACCCAGTAGCCTCAGACTATCTTTCCCAAATAAAGGATTCTCTGGGTTTACTAAATACTACCATTGCACACGCTCACAGTCAACAAAAGAAGTACTATGATCTTCGTAGAAGACCTTCTCCACAGTATACTATCGGGGACCTCGTTTGGCTCTCAACAAAAAACTTGAGACTGAAGATCCCTAGCAAAAAGCTTGGACCTCTGTTCTTGGGACCTTTCCCAATCAAGAAACTTATTGGAAAAGCTGCAGTGCAGCTTACATTGCCAATGGACCTAAAAATCCATCCCATTTTCCATGTGTCGCTACTAAAACCCCATGTTCCGGACCAAGGAATAAGGCCTAATATTCCACCTGCCCCTCCTGTACAAGTTGAAGGTGGAGAAGAATACGAGATAAAAGAGATTCTGGATTCTCGTATCTACAGAAGAAGACTTCAGTACTTAGTTCGATGGAAGAACTATGGGCCCCAAGACGACACCTGGCTAAACACCTCTGACATACATGCCCCTAGATTAATCCGCAATTTTCATGCGAGATACCCAGACAAACCAGCTCCAGAGGCCTTCAGGAGCAGGCCTTAAGGGGGGGGTATTGTAATGTTCCGGTACCTTTTGGTACCCTAAATTACACTTTCCACAAGTGTATGCGCCTTACCATTTACTTTTGGAAAGGTGCGCATACACCTTTAAGACTGGAGCTGTCATCACTCAGCGCCGGACTAGATGGCTATTTAAGGCGTCGGTTCTCACTCACATGTGTTCGTTCAAACACCCTTATCTGGATGCTAACCTTGCTTGAAGCTTCCATGCTTGCAAGCTTACTTCGCTGACGGAACCTCGCTGCGCTGATCCCTGTATCCCGCTACTGGATCATCCGCCTCTCCTGAACCACCCTTCGGCTGTATCGCTAATAGTGCTAAGTACCCCGCAGGGGAATTCTCTATAAACTTATACTAAGCTTACACTATCTAGCTCTGCATAGTAGAGACTGTTTATCACATCTGCATAAACTAGATTGCTAGCTCTTGAGACTACTGCTACTTTTCTGCACTGGGTTGATCTCTTTTGTATGTCCACCTGCTATTCTATCATCTGCTATCATACAACATTGCTAAACCTTCCTGCATCCATCTGCTACTGTCTCACCTTCAAGTGTCTATCACCTACCACCTCCACTCAACCTATCCCTCAACCTTCATCATTGTGTTACCACATACATAAAGTCACTCTAAGAACCAGCTTGCTAATTGTGTGTATTTACTGGCTGAAATAAGACCTTCCACACATGATGAGTCATTGAGGTTGGGAATGGTATCTCAGCATATCTCTTACATGGCTACTGACGTGGAACTATTTCTGCAGCTGAAAATCCACACCATATAAAAACGCAGGAGCGTTACAGTTATGTCCCCATTGAAAGGGGAATTGAGGTTTCAAATAGGCCAAGTTATCTTGGGTTAAATAATGTGGGAGTGCTTGGCATTTGGTTGTGTTAAGTTTGTAGTATGATACTTGGCCAAAGGTGTCTATTGCTTGTTGAACTTGGGCGAGAGATGTTTGTGGATCAGAAAGCGACAGAATAACATTGTCTGCAAAAAGCCCTATTTTGTGCTCCTGGTTACCTATTGTTATCCCTCTAATAAGAGGATCTGCTCTAATAGCTGCGGCTAACAGTAGAATATGATTGGGGACAACAGACAGCCCTGTCAGGTGCCATTGGATAGGTCAAAAGATCTAGATAAAGAACCAGAGGTAAATACCTTTGCATAATGTATAAGGTCATTATGGCAGAGTAAAGCCGGCCTGAAATGCCGACTTTATATAAGACTCTGTCCAGGTACTGCCAATGGACCCTATCAAAAGCCTTTTCTGCGTCCAAAGTAAGGAGCACGGAAGGCAATTGACAGGTTCCAGCCTGGTGAATTAAATGAATCATCCTCCTAGTGATGTCCGGTGCTTGTCTGCCTTTAACAAAGCCTACCTGTTCAGGACTTATAAGAGTCGGGGTAACTTCCAAGAGCCTATTTGCGAGTACCTTTGCATATATCTTCACATCAGAATTTAGTAAAGATATAGGCCGGTAGTGTTGAGGGAGAGTGGGGTCTTTCCCCGGTTTCGGAAGAGTAATAATAATAATAGCTTCCATCATTTCCTTGGGAAATTGCTCGGTGGAGACTGCCTCATTAAAACATTAGACAAGTGAGGAGTGAGAATGTCAGAGAATGCTTTATAATACTCTGAGGATAGGCCATCTGCGCCAGGCGCTTTATGGGATGGAAGATCTTTAATTACCTTGATGATTTCTTGAGGGTCTATAGGTCTATTTACGAATTCTAGGGTCGATGCATCTATTGCGGGTAACCTCAGTTTGTCCAAGAAAGTGTTAATTTCCTCTAGAGAGGGCTGATGTACACCAGGGTCCTCCCGCAAATTATACAATGAGGAGTAGTAGTTCTGTGCTATGTCATGTGGGCTAATAGCCAAGGTACCTTTGGCGTGATGAGCCAGTTGGGAGATCCGGGTTCTAGTGCGTTGTTGTTGCAACTGTCTGGCTAACCATTTCCCTGCTTTATTTCTCTGCGAATAGGAGGATGCTTTTAATTTCAGGATATACCTATCATAGTTATCTAACAGGGAAAATCTAAGATCAGATCTAACCTTAGTGAGTTCTGTCAGTACCGAGTCCTTTAATTTTATGCAAATTCTCCAGCCGGACAATCTCCGCTAGAAGAGACGATATATATTGTATTTTTTTACATTTAATTCTGGCATTTATCTGTATTAGCAAACCCCGAACGAATGCCTTGTGAGCACACCATAGATTAAATATATTGACGAGCCCCCTGCATTGAAGAAAAAGAACTCCTGAAGGCGGACCTTCAATTTCTCAGTGCAAGCCAGATCAGCCAGCAAAAAGGTATTATTCTTCCATAAAGAGGTATTGAACCTGGGGTCACCATCCGCAATCTCAAGAGAGATCGGCGCATGGTCAGACCAGGAAATGTTATCAATTTTTGCATCAGATACTTTCAACAACAGCTTACGATCAACCAGGAAATAGTCAATTCTGCTATAAGAGGAATGCGGATTAGAGAAAAAAGTGAAATCCCGTCCAGTGGGATTCAAACACCTCCAGGGATCGTGGAAGTCCTCTTGAAAAACATAGGGAGCCAGACCCAACTTTTTCTTGCGAGTTCTAGCTGTGGAATCTATAGATGGGTCCATGGTGATATTAAAGTCTCCACAAAGAAGAACGTACCCCCTCTGGACTGATCTCTCCTTCTTCATCACTTTCCGAACAAACTTTTGTTGATGGGTATTAGGAGCATAAAGTGTGACCAGGGTATAGGTAATGCTATTGACGGTTGCCACAATAATCAGGAACCGGCCGTTGACATCCGTAACTAGGTCCAGTAAGTGAAAGGACAGAGTGTCCCTGAATGCCATCAGGACACCCCTTTGTTTTTTAGAAAAGTTTGCCTGAAAGATATGTGGAAACGATCTGTGAGAGCATTTAGGTGGGTTCAATGCTGTGAAGTGCGTCTCTTGTACGCATAGAATATCTGCTTGTTTGTTGACAGCGTCTTTCCAAAGAGATCTCCTTTTGTGTGGGCTATTTAGCCCCTTTGTATTAATAGATACTAGTTTCAGTACCATGGCAACACCATAGAATAAGTATACAAAGGGAGTGCCACAAAGTCACGTCAGGTGATAAAGAAGTGCACGGTGCACCAATAAAAGGTTTGCTGATGAAATGACTAATAAGACAACAAAAAAGGGGAAAATTTGAACATACAGACAGCCGCCCTGGCAACGGAGGGCCTCCAGCAGCCCATTGTACAGGCAAATCCTATATGCATCCCTAAGGTGTTAAGATCAATAGTCCAGCCGGACGGGATCTGTTAATTTAGGAGGGGAAAAGCAACTCAAGGGAATATGGGCAGGTAGGGGTCCCGAGAGCTTGGTGTAATAATTCCAGGGTGGAGGAACCACAGCGTGGTGTGGTAGGAGGGTCAGCGACCCGAATTGCCCGCTTGAGACGGTTGGTCCGCGATGTCTTCATCATCCTCTGGGGGGAGTAGTCCCCATTTTCTCATTAAGAGGAGGCCATCATCCAGGTCAGAAATCCATACGGTCCTGTTGTTCCTTTCAATTTCAAGTTTAGTAGGGAACTTCCACCTGTACTTGATGTTATTGTTGCGCAGGATTTTTGTGACGGTGTTAAGATTTTTTCTGCCAGCTACAGTGGCTTGGGAAAGATCTGTGTAGAGTGAGATACCTGCATATGGTTCAGGCAGGGAGGCACGTTGTCTTGTATATTGCATCAAGCGATCTTTCACATGAAAAATGACGTCTCTAGGTACTCTCTCAGGCAAAAAGGACGGCTTAGGGAGCCTTTGAGCTCTGTCAATTGTCAAATCCTGACCTTGCACATCAGGGAGGAGTTCAGCAATCATCTTTTGTAGATAGGAGCGGAGTTCTGCCGCAGGAACCGACTCAGCAATGCCGCGAAACTTAATATTGTTGCGGAGGGAGACGTCCTCCAAGTCCGCCATTTTTATTTTCATGGTGCGCATTTTATCTATCATGGGCATCTACTAATTCGTTGTGAGCCTGAGCATAATCACTCATATTAAATTCCACTTGATCAACCCTATTACCTAGAGCTTTCATTTCAACTTTAGTTTGTTTCATAAAGCTTGACATGTCATGTTGCAAAGCTCCCCGCAGTGTAATAAGCATATCCTTCATTGTGGAATCAATTATGGGCTGGCCAGCAGTGGGAAAAGCATCCAGTTGTTCCCCAAAGAGATTTGTTTCAGGTGGAGTAATTATAGAGGAGGGAGAGGTACTCGCTTGAGTAGTTGTAATGTCCAGCTTCCTCTTCTGTTTCATCGGGTTCTGGAAAACCAAGGTGCCAGGGTGACCATTCCCCTCTTGTGTATATTCCTGCCTTAAGGAATCTGTCTCATGAGACACAGCAGCAGCCGCTGCTCTGTGTCTGTGTGGCAGCGCTGCGGAGCCGGTGCCATTTTGACTCCTCTGAGGCCCTGCTGTACTGAAGAAATTTTTACGTTTGCGGGGTCCTTCCTGCGACTTGCATTTCCCCATGTGAAAAGTAAAGTTGTGGGGCAATAGTAGAGGTGTCTAGCGATGAATTTGTCACCTTCCCCGTTGCTTTGAGCCGCCTAAACAATCCCGCTCAACCAGAGCTCAGAACTAAGCATCCATCACCTCAGGATGCCGGTCACGCCCCCAAAATTGGTGTATTTTTTAATGTGAGATTGTAATTATTACAAAATTAGAAAATTATTTTCCAGAGCTTCAAGGCAATAAGGTTTCTTATGTTACAATAATCACAGTAAGAGTAAGAGATAGGCAAGGAAAAAATCAAACATTCAGCATTTCCAGGAAACAATTAAAAAATGTAGGTGAGGTACCTGGCTTCTAGTAATGCAGAAATCATCTCAAGACCTGTCCTTCAGGTCATATAGGTAACATGTAGTTATAACATAATAACACACAGGGCAATAGCTTGTCATTCCATTCTCATAACATGTCTAAGAGCTGTATTCATGCTATAGAAAACAACAATACAATGAATTTAAGAAAAGAGGAAAACATAAAAAAGAGAAGAAAAGAAAGGTAGGAAAGGAGAGATAAACATAAGTAAAAAATAGAAGAGAAGGTTAGCGGGGAGCTGCAAAGGAACGTGGAGAGGGACGATGGTTGCAAGATATCTTGGGCCTTGAAGTGGGTCCACGGGTCCTAAACTCATTCATAAGAATAAAAAAATGCATTGTTTAGTTGGGCCGTAAGGGCTTCCATGAGTTTGATCTCTTGAATACAAGAGTGAAATTCAATTTTTTTTTTCTTTTTTTAAGCTCCGTGGTGCAGTGAGTACACACATGCTAAACACCAAGTGCATTAAAAAGTGAGAACATGAAAGTGAAGTACACAAAAAAGTGCCCAAGTTGTACATATGGTCGTCCTGTGAAGAGAAAGAACTCTGGCTCTCCATCAGGGCACAAGGTTCCTGACAGGGACTGGGATACTCATGGTACACCTAGCCGAAGCCAGATGGACCCCTTTCTTCAGGAGGACTACCAAAGTAAGGACCACACAAATACTAGGCGGGGCAAGACCCCATGGGAAGGTGAGAACCTGACCAAAAGGCCAAGTGCCCCCCTTGACTTTTTGGGCAAGCTCAAAGACCTACACCCTACCGGGGGGGGGGGGGTGGTAATGAATGTGTGCTTTAATACCACTGTGTAGTATAATTGTAGGCCCTTCTGGTCCTTGGGCCCCTTGTCAAGATTGGATTGGTAAATTGCATATATCTAACCATGTGTTGTTTTCTCTATTTCAGTCATGGTGGATGCTCTTGGTGTAGTGTTGGGCAGCAGTCTGACAGTAATGCTTGGAGCTACTGCCCTGTACATTCTTATACGCTGGTATCAAAGTGGGCGTTGCTGCCATGGTAAGAATAATATCATCTACTTTGTGTAGTGCTCAAAAACTGGGAACTCCCATAAAATTATTGTAAATAACCATTGTGCAAACAATCTGCCTTCATGATGAACTTCCCTTAACCACTTGCCGACTGCCGCACGACTATTTACTGTGGCAGTCAACCCCCTACAGACAAAGTGACGTAGGGGTACGTTGCTCGCCCACTAACCTGTAGGGGGCGAGTGCGCGCCGCCGCCGGTGCGCTCCCACTCCGGCTCGTTTTTCCTGCGTAGCCAGCACGTGTGACTGGCGGTTCCGATGTCCGCCGGCCACACGCGGTCTCCATCAGGAGTGGGAGAAAGACAGACGGCTGATGTAAACACAGCCGTCTGTCATTCTCCCTGAAGTAATGACAGAGGCTATATGATCCTGCTATGTAGGATCGTATGTCTCTGTGATTACTTCACTAGCCACGTCCCCTAACAGTTAGAATCACGCCCCTAGGGACACACTTAACCCCTTGATCACCAATAAAGTTAACCCCTTGCCTGCCAGTGTCATTTTTACAGTAACAGTGCATATTTATAGCACTGATTACTGTAGTAATGTCACTGGTACCCCCAAAAGTGTCAAAAATGTCAGTCAGGGGTCCGATCTGTCCGCCGCAATGTCGCAGTCCTGCATAAAAAACCGCAGCTCGCCGCCATTACTAGTTAAAAAAACAAAAACAAAAAAAAAGAGCTTAAATCTTTCCCGTAGTTAGTAATTGCAATAACTTTTGCGCAAACCAATCAAAATACGCTTATTGCGATTTTTTTTCACCAAAATATGTAGCAGAAAACAAATTGGCCTAAAATGTTAAAAAATTTTGAACAAAATTCTACTGGTGTGTGGCCAGCTTAAGGATGACAACGCTCACTCACCCTGCTATATCAGAACAACACGAGAGGTCTTCAGAACTCAGCCCCTCTCCTCTATAACATAGAGTTTTAGGGGCTCTGTAGTCCTCAAAGATAGTCTAATACAATGTAACTGATAACAGTCAGCACAGGCAGAAAGCATCGGAAGTTATCAGGCAAACAACAAGATTTCTGCTAAAATTGACATGTATTTTTTTAAATTATCAAACAGATATAACAAAAAGTTTAATAAAATATAACACAGAGCATAAGGGAACAAATAAGAAGAGTTCATTGTTAGGTTGTAGATATTTTAGATATGCCTAATGTAGCACACTACAAGGTAGGTGCTAGGCAAAAGTATAGTGGGCCTTGGCTGTCTAACAGCAGGGCCATGATTTTCAGCTGGGCTTTCATTTCTCCCTGGGGTGGTTGCTGAGAGGCGAGACTCTCCACTGGCTCCATGAGAGGATTCTCATTGGGCAGTGGAGGAAACCCAATCAGTGGCTCATTCAGGCCTGTATCTACCCCAGAAGGCAGATTCTGCCGCAGAGGATTCTGGAAGTGGGTATAAGTTTGAGCACATGACGCAGCATCTTTGGCGGGAAGCAGAGTCCCAGGAGGGAGAGTACGGCTGTCTCTCCTCCTGTCAGAAGGATCAGGTGTCTCCAGTGGCTGTCTGAGAGTACAGAGAGAGCTGAGCTGAGCTGCAGAGAGGATCCGGTGTGCCGAGGACAAGTGGAGATAGAGGAGTTCAGTTCCAGGAAAGCATTCCAAGTTTGTGAGTACTGTGAATTGCCACTGGGGGTCTGCCTAGTGTAGAGGGGACCACTCTGGAAAAGGTCCCAGGGATCCAGGAGCCAGCTAGTGTAAAGGGGGTGCCTATCAGAGGACCCTGAAGTGTTAGAGGGGGTGCCTAGTCAGAGGACCCTGAAGTGTTAGAGGGGGTCCCTAGTCAGAGGACCCTGAAGTGTAAAGGTGGCGCCAGCAGTTGGGCCCTGAAGAGTTAAGTGTACAGTGTGCAGTGTACAGTGTTGAGAGTTGCAGCAGCACAAGCAGTTACAAGGAGCTACCTCAGTCAGTGAAGGGCTGGAGGGAGCTATCCGTCGGACTTTTGAGCTAGACAGAGTGCCAAGAGTCAAGTGTTACTACAGTCCTGGATCTTCTTAATTAACCAAGGAGTTAAAATTAAAGTTCCAGCACAGTTCAGCAAAACCGTATTTTCAAGCGCCAGGAAGCGTTGGTCGGCATCCAGCTGGCGTCAGAACAGCACCAACTGGCATTTTCTGCAATGAGTCCCAGTTTAAACCTAGTTGAGCCAGAGGAGTATCCCACTCATTCCCTTCTCCCATCCTCATTACAAAATAAACAAAACAAACCAAAGATGCCGGAATGGTCATTGTCTCAGCTCTCACACTTGGGTTTTCAACTTAAATGGGTTGGAAGTGTTACCGGTAACTAGGGATGATCGAACTTTTGAAAAGTTCGGTTCGACCAGAACACCCGAACTTCACGAAAGTTCGGTTCGGATTTCAGAACCCCATTGAAATCAATGGGACCCGAACTTCGGTAATCAAAAAACACCATTTTGAAGCCCCAAAACCCAATAAATGCCCCTAAAAAGTGCCTAGGGTTCTGGGTCATGCCCCATTAACTATTAATCACACAAAAAAAAGTTCTTAAAAATTGTCATTTTTGATAAAAAAGCCAATTATTGAAAAATTAAAAAAAAAAAAAAAAAAAAAGAGATTTTTTGATTTTTACTTTGGATTTAGTATCTGGGGGGTCTAAAAGGTGTGCATGTGAAGTTTCAGCTCTGTAGCATGTCCAGAACCATGAAAAAAAAGAGATAATTTTTCAGTAGAACAGGGATGTGGTTCGGGAGCCTCCTTTAACTTTAACACCTATATGATCTTTTTTTCTGGTTCTGGACATGCTACAGAGCTGAAACTTCACAGGTACACCTTTTAGACCCCCCAGACACAAAATCACACAAAAAAAAAGTTCTTAAAAATTGTCATTTTTGATAAAAAAGCCAATGATTGAAAAATTATAAAAAAAAAAAAAAAAAGAGATTTTTTTATTTTTACTTTGGATTTCAGATCTGGGGGGTCTAAAAAGTGTACATGTGAAGTTTCAGCTCTGTAGCATGTCCAGAACCAGAAAAAAAAAAGATTGTTTGTATTAGAAAACTTTAAGCACAGGAATATGGCTTCTCTGCTGTAACACCTTGCTGGTTTAATAGAAGGCATTTTTTTGGGTTCTTTGCAGTCAGGAAAAACATCTGAACTTGTGTATAGTGGTACTGTGCACAAGTTCTGATGTTTTGCCTGCCTCCAAAACCCCCCAAAAAATGCCAGCAAAAACACACCTGGGCATTTTTTTTTTTTGACGCTAGCGTTTTTTTGGCATTTTTTGGGGTTCTTTTGAGGCAGGCAAAACATCTGAACATGTGTATAGGGGGTATATATAGGCATATATGTCTGAATATATACCCCTAGACATATATAGGTGTGATAGTAGCAGAAATATATTACTGTAAATGATTTCATTAGCGCAAGCATTTATTTCTGCTACTATCACACCTATATATGTCTAGGGGTATATATTCAGACATATATGCCTATATATACCCCCTATACACATGTTCAGATGTTTTGCCTGCCTCAAAAGAACCCCAAAAAATGCCAAAAAAAACGCTAGCGTCAAAAAAAAAAAATGCCCAGGTGTGTTTTTGCTGGCATTTTTTGGGGGGTTTTGGAGGCAGGCAAAACATCAGAACTTGTGCACAGTACCACTATACACAAGTTCAGATGTTTTGCCTGCCTCAAAAGAACCCCAAAAAATGCCAAAAAAAACGCTAGCGTCAAAAAAAAAATGCCCAGGTGTGTTTTTGCTGGCATTTTTTGGGGGGTTTTGGAGGCAGGCAAAACATCAGAACTTGTGCACAGTACCACTATACACAAGTTCAGATGTTTTTCCTGACTGCAAAGAACCCAAAAAAATGCCTTCTATTAAACCGGCAAGGTGTTACAGCAGAGAAGCCATATTCCTGTGCTTAAAGTTTTCTAATACAAACGATCTTTTTTTTCATGGTCCTGGACATGCTACAGAGCTGAAACTTCACATGTACACTTTTTAGACCCCCCAGATCTGAAATCCAAAGTAAAAATAAAAAAATCTCTTTTTTTTTTTTTTTTTTTTTTTTATAATTTTTCAATCATTGGCTTTTTTTATCAAAAATGACAATTTTTAAGAACTTTTTTTGTGTGATTTTGTGTCTGGGGGGTCTAAAAGGTGTACCTGTGAAGTTTCAGCTCTGTAGCATGTCCAGAACCCCAAAAAAAAATCATATAAGTGTAAAAGAGGGGTCCCACCATCCCTGCTCTACTGAAAAATGATCTTTTTTCTGGTTCTGGACATGCTACAGAGCTGAAACTTCACAGGTACACTTTTTAGACCCCCCAGACACTAAATCCAAAAAAAGTCATGCCTGCCTCCAAAAATGCCCGATAAATGCAAGAAAAAGCGCCGTAGAGAAGCCGTATACCTGTTCTAATAAAAATTATAAGAAAATGCTAATTTTTGGGGGGTTCTGGACATGCTACAGAGCTGAAACTTCACATGTACACTTTTTAGACCCCCCAGATACTAAATCCAAAGTAAAAATGAAAAAATCTCTTTTTATTTTTTTTATTTTTTTTTTTATAATTTTTCAATCATTGGCTTTTTTATCAAAAATGACAATTTTTAAGAACTTTTTTTTGTGTGATTTTGTGTCTGGGGGGTCTAAAAGGTGTACCTGTGAAGTTTCAGCTCTGTAGCATGTCCAGAACCATAAAAAAAAAGATTGTTTGTATTAGAAAACTTTAAGCACAGGAATATGGCTTCTCTGCTGTAACACCTTGCCGGTTTAATAGCAGGCATTTTTTGGGCTCTTTGCAGTCAGGAAAAACATCTGAACTTGTGTATAGTGGTACTGTGCACAAGTTCTGATGTTTTGCCTGCCTCCAAAACCCCCCAAAAAATGCCAGCAAAAACACACCTGGGCATTTTTTTTTTTTGACGCTAGCGTTTTTTGGCATTTTTTGGGGTTCTTTTGAGGCAGGCAAAACATCTGAACATGTGTATAGGGGGTATATATAGGCATATATGTCTGAATATATACCCCTAGACATATATAGGTGTGATAGTAGCAGAAATATATTACTGTAAATGATTTCATTAGCGCAAGCATTTATTTCTGCTACTATCACACCTATATATGTCTAGGGGTATATATTCAGACATATATGTCTATATATACCCCCTATACACATGTTCAGATGTCATGTCTGACATCAAACATGTCCTCAAAAAAACACTGGCAGTGGCAGCCCCTGCAGCATAAAAAATGCTTGCTGGTGAGAAGCCACATACCTGTCCCGAAGCAACTCAGAGAAATGATCATTTCTCTATAGCGGTCACCCTGCTATGGAAGGGTTTTGTCACCCTGCCATAGCAGTCACCGTCAGTTAACCCTACACTACACTACGGTCCCCTGACACTTAACACTTTCCCTACAGAAACTAAATTTTTGAAGCTAACTTAAGTGTAAAGGAGCACTCTAACTACACTAGATATCCCTTTCCTCACACTAAAAATAGCTAAATGACACTTTTAAAGTAAAATTAACAGAACTGCTTCCACTCTCTTCCATGTCCAGTATAACAATGCTGGGAATATGGCGGGGGCGATCTTATATACTGGGGGGCGTATTCACTAATGATTGGTCTAGGGACCCCCTAGTCACTCCAATCACATTCCTAGCATTCTCCTGCCCCCTCAATTGGCTTTTGCTAATGGTTCTGGTCCAATCACGGGCTTTTAAAGCCCATTTCCTGAAGCATTGCATTTTGGGCGGTTCTGGTTGCCGAATTCCGAACTTTTTGGGCAAAAAGTTCTAAATTCGGCCGAACCTCGAACACCCAATGTTCGGGCCGAACCGATGGTGGACCCGAACCGTTCGATCATCCCTACCGGTAACAAAGGCAGACCCATGTCAGGCCCAATGCCTGGAAATCCTGCTACTCTTACATTTTGATAGTACCTAAAAAGTGCAAACTAGTTAATAATTTGACAAATCCTTGTCCATCTCGAATGTCTTGATCAGGTATTTGCACTTAAGTTATGGTATCCAGTATCAGTGCCGGGACAAGGTCATTTACAGGGCGAACATGCCAAACTGTGCCACACCCCCCCCAAGATATATGAGCTCCATGTGTCAGCAAACCCACCCCCCCCCCCCCAAAAAAAAAGCATTAATCTGCATGCATGCTTTCCCTTCCTCTAAGTACAAATCTGCCCCCCTGCTTAAATCCCCCCCTAAAAGAAAGTCCCCTCTTAGTATAAATTCCCTTCCCCCCTCTACCATATCAACTGTTCTACCATAGACCCTTAAAATCTGCACTCCTAGCAGAAATCTTTTTCCCCATCCCCCATCCCAACACAAATCTCCCCAAATCCCCACTCTAACCACACCAACCCCAAATTTCCCCTCCTAGTACAATTCTTACCCCCTGCTGCCCTCCAAATTCCACCTACAAACACAAATATCCCCCCCCACCTCACATTATACCACAGTGGCCAGGGCAGCTGCCCCTCCTAACCCCCCTTGTCCTGGCTCGGTCCAGTATATATTGCCATAATGAGGGGTTACCATTTTATCTGTTAGATTTTAACTATCAATTTTATGAGATAGAATGTAAAAGAAGTCACTGAATTACAAAGAGTTGGACGGGAATACTCACAACTCCCAGGTGGACAAGAACAGAGTTGGAAACTATGATAGGTAGAGCACACTAATAGAACATTCAAAACACATACAAAGGGCTTTTTAACCAAAGGAAAATAGGCTGTTCACTTTGCAAAGGAAGTAACACTGTGCTTAGTGAATGTGGTGAAGTTTGCAAAGAATACCCAAGCACGTGCAAGGAAAAAAAAGCTGAATTTGTGCTTGCACGTGCTTGGATGACAGAAGTCAGGAGGGCTTCCCTTTTTCTACTTCAAAACTGGGCCAATTCTGACATTTCTCACGTACATGTAAAAATCTGCATTTTTTTTTTGATAGAATACCCAAACATTATGTAATTTTTAAGGCGAGGCCGTGGAGAATACAATGTTGCATGATATTTGCGCAGCCGTTTATCAAATGCTAATTTTCAGGAAAAAATGCACTTTAATGAATTCTTTTGCACACAAACATAATATAATACCCAATTTCTTGTTAAAATATAAAAGATGATGTTACGCCGAGTAAATAGATACCTAACATGTTGCACCTTAAAATTGCATATGCACGTGGAATGGCGACAAACTATGGTACCTAAAAATCTCCATAGCCAATGGCTTAAAAGCCTTTACAGGATACCAGTTTAGAGTTACATAGGAGGTCTGGTGCTGAAATTATTGCTCTCACTCAGTCACTCTGATGTTCGCAGCGATACCTCACATGTTTTGTGGTGCAATCACCTTTTACATATGCGTGAGGAGCCTATGTATGTGTGTGCCTTTGTGCATGAGCAGGAAGGGGAGGGGGGGGGGGGGACTTACATTTTTTTTTTTATGTATTTTTTTTTAATTCCATTTTTTTAAACTGTCTCTTTATTTATTTATTTATTTATTTTTTAACTCAACTTTATTGCTTTAACAAGGGATGTGACATCACATGGGGGAAGAAGTACAGAAGCTCCTTTCACTCTGTGAACAACAGCTGAAGCCACCAGTCGGATTGGTCCTGTGCTCTCTAGTGGGACAGGAGAGCCTGGGAAAAGGCAATGGCAGTAGGAAGGGGGACCCCCTTCAAGCATCTGTAAAAGTGATCAAGTGGGCGTAAAACCGCTAGGATTACCTTTACAAGATAGGTAATCACCGACTAAAGAGAATAAAAAAAAGATCATGGTTGCAGCCCCAACCACGATCCTGGTACAACCACCTCAATATGAGGCCATATCTATACTGTACGCACTGCAGTATTATGGTGGTTATTCATTAAGCTCTAGGGATAATTTTCTTGCAAAGCACAACTTTCCTTTCAACACGAACAGCCTATTTGCCTTAGTAAATCAACACCAAAGAGTCAGCCCATCAGACTTCATTTTTAATTAAAAAAACACTTTGGGGCAGACTGACCTTTTAAGGATGGGGGCAACTGTTCTTTCTCTTGCAGTCCTATCTTTCTTTCCATATTATTTCTTTCTTATAATCTTTCTATTCCTATTCCTCAACTTCTGTGTTTTTGTCCATAATAACAGATAAGCATTTCAGTTTTTTTTGTTTTTTATCAATTTGACTTACCCTGTTTTTTTTTTTTTTTTAATTTACAGAGACAAGCTTCGTCTTCAATTTATACAATATAAGGTAGGTAAAAGAATTATGTTACATCTATATTTAGATATTAACTAATTCCAATATATTTAGACCTGTTTTACACTGCAGCACTGTGGTTTGGCTGCAGCTTTGACCAGGGAGTCAATGTGCTTTGTTCCCCTTTGGGTATAGCCGAGCTCAGTGGGGATAGATGAATGTCCCTGGATCTATCAGGATCCCACATTTTCTTTTTTCAGGTGCTTTTATAATAATCGGCCATATAAAATAAAAACAAAGTGTCTAGTGCACTCAGTAAAAACAATTTTATTATGCCACACAGTAAAATAAGCTCACTCACATTGAGCAGCACTATGAGCCCTTCCAGCTGTGAACAGCATGAGATACAATCCTCTGGCTCGCAGCCGTCAGTATAGTAATGGACATGGGTGATGTTCAGATGTCAGCTCCTGCCTCCAGAATCGTATCGTCTTCAATAGACTTCTTCAGTGGAATGACCCTATTCCTCTGGAACCCCTCTCTACTGCTATACACTGTCCCTGACAGACAGGGAACCTGTCTGTAGACTAGCCACTCCCCAAAAGCATGCCAAACCTGGAAGCCAGGGTAAAAAAAACACTGCCCTGACAAAAAATGGTAATCAAGGTCATAAGGGGCACCTGCGTCCAATCGGACAGCTATTCCCCAGGAGACAAAAGGAAATCATAGAGGAACCAAGCTTCTCACAACTTCCTTGCCCTACTTCATTGCTGCTTTGGTCGAGTGCCACCTACAGTGGGGAGTACAGATTTCCCCTGTGTTAGGGCCCATAGAACAGAGCAGGCTCTGTCCATGTCCGCTCTGCAGAAACTGAGCTGACACGGACCTGTCATTCGTCCACTCTGCTCTGATTAGCAGGGGATCAGTGGGTAGATCCCCTGGTGATCAAAACAGTTTGCCCCATGTGAAAGGGTCCTTATAGAGGAATAGGCTGTTCTAGTGAACTCCTGCAGTCATGCATGGGATGAAGTTATAAGTGAGGAGGACTTTGTGGTTCAGTAAAGGAGCGTAGAGGGTAGCTTGGAAAGTATTTGTCTATGGGGTCAGAAATCTAGTTAAAATATCATCAGAAAAATGGCAAGCCCTGGAGGAACCAATAACACAAGAGGAGATAAGGGCAGCAATAATGAGTACAGCGACAGGGAAGAGTCCAAGCCCAGATGGATTTACGATAAGATATTACAAAAAATTTGGAGAACAATTAATATCAAAAATGTGCACGTAAATGAACAAATTAGGAGAAGGGGTGGAGATGAGGAAAGAATCACTGCAGGAATACATCACAGTTATACCTAATGAAGGGAAAGACTCTGTGTTCCAACTTTAGACCAAGAGCATTGTTAAATATCAAAACAAAATGATTTGCAAAAGTTCTAGCCACAAGATTAAAATAAGTGATGCCCAGTTTGATACATGTAGATCAAACAGGGTTTATTCCAGGAAGGGAGAGTAAGAATAATGGCATAAGAACACTACTACACGTGTAAAAACGTTATATAATTATCTCACAGCATCAGTAAAGGTGAATGGAAACCTATCACCATTCTTCGAAATGTTCAATGGAACAAGACAGGGATGCCCACTTTCACCTTTTTTATATGTGCTGGAGCCATTATTGGCCACTATATGAAATAGTATGGCTATATGGGGGTTGAAGATAGGGGATGAAGAACATAAAGTAGCGGCATACGCAGATGCTGTCCTCTTTTATATACAGTGTTTAACCCAAAAATAACGCTCCCAAATTTAATAAAAGAATTGAAGAAATATGGAGAACTCTCAAATCTAACGATCAATCCCATAAAATCGTTCATTTTGAATATAAATTTGAATAAAGAAGAAGTTAGCATTAAAAAGGGAATTTCCATTTACATGGGGGTGGGGGGGGGGGAAGAACTAAAATACCCTGGGATAAAATTAACATCATCCCTGGGGAATTTACACCAGGCAAATTATATCCCACTGATAAAAGAGATGAAAAAAATATCAACAAGACCATTGTCATGGGTGAGACGTATAAATTTGATAAAGATGGCAATACTCCCAAAGATCCTGTATACGTTTCAAATGGTACCAATAACCCTCCCTCAAATATTCTTTAAAACAATGAAGGCAATGATCTTAAAGTTCATATGGCAAAACAAGAAGCCAAGAGTACAGTTCTTGATTAGTAGGGGTAAAGCACAGGGGGGATTACCAGCACCAGATATCAAAATATATTATAATGCTATAATATTAACATGAATGATAGAATGGACAAATATAAATAGTTGCAACAGTTGGGTGAAGATAGAAAATACATTAAGCGGAACACAATTAAATAGGAATATATGGATTCCTCCAAGATATTGAATGTTTGACGAAAATATACACAAAATGACTGGAAATGTTTTTAAAGTTTGGGATATAATTTATAGACATGCAAAATAGGAATACAATTTGCCACTAATCTCACTAGCGGGCACAATTTTTTTTTTTTACCCAGAAATCGTGCAAACTTTGGGGAATGGATTAAAAATACACAATTAAAAGATTCAACAAAAAAAGGGAAAATATGTTCATGCTAAGAATTGAGACATAAAAGAGAATGGAAGAAATTAGATGAATGGAGGTATTTGCAACTGAAACACTTTGTGACAATTTTACCGCAAAAAATTAGATCCAAGGAGAACTTAAACCCAATTGAACAACTATGTAATTCACAGCCAGAATTAAAACATAATATATCCCGGATCTATAAGATTCTCACGATGTTGGAAGGACCAAAAATACCTCTATTCATCGAAAAATGGGAAAAGGAGCTAGGGACAAGTATAAAAGAGAAACAAGTGAGTAAAGTATTGAGGGCTGTACATGGGCTGGCAACAAACATAAATACCGTACGATAGAAATGAACTAAAAATGCCTGGCAAGATGGTACATGACTCCTGATAGGGCATCACAATATCAGTCAGAAAAATCTCCCTTGTGCTGGAAAGGTTGTAATCAGACAGGTACCATGATGCATCTTTGGTGGGAGTGCACAAAGATATGGGAATATTGGCAGGAGGTACAGCAATACATAGGGGAAATTACAGGAACCGAGATCCCCAATAATCCACGGTTCTGTCTATTCTATAATATAAGCACCACTAAAAAAAAACAATATAAAAGTACAGCAGTGCCATATTAAATAAATAAACCCACAATAAGAGAATGGTTTAAAAGGATTGAATTCCTATATAAAATGGAGTATTTGAGTAGTAGGGAAAAGGACCATGCAGAAAGATTTGCCAGTATATTGGACAGTTGGATACAATTTAAGAGATCTAAAAAATATGCGGAGATAATGATAGACTAGGAAATAGGAAATAGAAGTAGAAGGAGGGAGTAGGAAGGCGGGGGAGTTGGAGGTGTAGAAGAATGAGTGGCGAAATAAGGGAAGGGTACTGGGGAGGGTATTACTTTACTGTATGGACATTTTTTATATAGAAAACTAAATAAAGTTTAAATAAAAAAAATAAAATAAATAAAAAAAGAAATATAGTTAGAAAAGTAAAAAAAAAAAAAAAAAAGAACTATGAAGGAAAAGCTTTCTAACTCAAATTTTATTCTCAAATTGATAGGAAGCCAGTAAAAATGACGCTGTATCATTCATAATAGACTGTGGAGGTGGGAGTCTTGCTAGTGAAATATTAGACTGGAAGATTTTGCAGTAGTCAAGACAAGAGGCATACCTCCCAACCGTTTGAGATGGGAACGAGGGACACCCAATTGCGAAAATGTGTGTAGGCATAGGACACACCCCCTGCCACATCCACTTAGAGGAGAATTATACAAAAAAGTGATTAGTTAAACCCACCCACTACTATTCCTTTATACCGGCTTTTGAAATTTACAAATGCAGAAATGTAGAATTTGGATGAAAAGTATAGCACTGGGAAACACGTTTTGAAAGGTAAAAAGTGCATTTTATATACAACTATATAGATCAGACCAAAATGAGGGACAAATGAGGAGGAAAGAGGGACAAAGGGACTTTGTTTCAAATCAGGGACAGTCCCTCGAATCAGGGACAGTTGGAGCTATGAAGAGGTAATGAGGGCATGGACAAAGATTTCACAATGTTTTCCCCAGTCTTGACTCACAATAATGTGAAGAGAGTACATCCATGTACTGTAGTTAGGTATTACTTAACCACTTGCCGACAGTATATTTACTGCGGCAGTCAGCCCCTCACAGGCAGAGTGACGTAGGTCTACGTCGCTAGCCTGTGAGGCTCTGGGGAGCGAGCGCGCGCCGCCGGAGGCGCGCTCCCGTGCGGTCACGGACCCCCCCGCGCGGTCACGGACCCCCCCGCAATGTCCGCCGGTCACTCGGCGATCGTCGGGGGAGAAACAATGATCATACGGTTCTACTATGTAGGACCGTTGATCATTGTTCCTACACCTCAAGCCACAGCCAATCACAGTTATAATCACGCCCCTAGGGACACACACAGCCCCTCCCTCTCAAAAAAGTTAACCCCTTCACTGCCAGTCTAAATTTACAGTAACAGTGCATATTTATAGCACTGATTACTGTAGAAATGTCACTGGTAACCCCAAAAGTGTCAAAAATGTCAGTCAAGGGTCCGATCTGTCCGCCGCAATGTCGCAGTACCGCAAAAAAAATCGCAGATCGCCGCCATTACGCGTTAAAAAAAAAACAACAAAAATGACAAAAATCTTTCCCTTAGTTGGTAAACGCAATAACTTTTGCGCAAACCAAACAAAATCCGCTTTTTGCGATTTTTTTTTTTACCAAAAATATGTAGCATAAAACAAATTGGCCTAAGATGTTAAAAAATTTTGATTTGTACATTTTTTTTTGGGAATTTCATATAAAAAATGTGAAAAATATTGTTATTTTTGCAAAATTGATGCTCTTTTTTTGTTTATAGCGCATGATCAAAAAAATCGCACAGGTGATCAAATACCACCAAAAGAAAGCTCTGTTTGTGGGGAAAAAAGGACGTCAAATTCGTTTAGGTACAGCGTCGCACGACCGTGCAATTGCATGTTAAAGTCACGCAGTGCCGAATCGCAAAATAGGCCCTGGTCAGGAAGGGGGTAAAATCTTCCGGGGCTTAAAGCGGAGTTCCACCCTGGATTTTTTTTTTTTAATACCCCCGGGACAGTCAGGGCTAGTGCATTCCACAATGGCTAGCCTCTGATCTGTCCCGGGTTGCACTTACCTGTTAGGACAAATACTTACCTTGCAAACGTCTTGTCCAGCGCTGCCATCTCAGATGTGGGCAGCTTGAAGCCAGCGCGTCCTCTTCGGCGTCTTCTTCCGCCTTCTTTGGTCCCACGATGCTCTGCGCCGGCCCCGACGTCACTTCCGGGTCGCGCGCGTCATCCCTCCACAGCTTCTGGGCATGCCCAGAAGCTGTTCAGAAGGGGATGACGTGCGCGACCCGGAACTGACGTCGGGGCCGGTGCAGGCGCAATGATTCCTGGGAGCTATGACGTCCAGCTCCCAGGAATCATTGCAGAGCCAGGAAGTGACGACGGGCCGTGGCCGAGGAAGGAGGAAGAAGGAAGTAAGGTAAGTATATTTTCTTCGCTACGAGGTAAGTAAAAAAAAAAAAAATATGCGATTATCCATTTCTTTTTCAGGTGACCCGGAGCGAGAAGATGGAGGTAAGTATAAAAATAGGGTGGAACTCCACTTTAAGTGGTTTAGATGAAAAAACTTAAGGCTTTACAACCACTTTAACTAACTAACTAACTGCATATTTCACTCTTCCTGGTTTGATCAATACCTTAGGGTGTATGTTAAATACAAATACACCAAATGAAGCAGAGGGCTGAGGTGAGTGGAGTAAAAGGCCTGCATTATGTCTAATGAAGGCTACATCTACTTCCTAATTCCAACAAAATATTATAACATTTAGATAATTAATATTAAAGACATAATTACAGGTTACAACATTTGACATCAATGTTGGGTGTGGGTGTGTCCCTGAACACCGACAATGTACATTTGGGAAGAATCACCCATACTCACACAGATATCAGGATAGGAACAGTAGCTGTTTCCGTCTAGCTGCTGCATTCCAATTGACATGAATGGGATTGCCTGCATTTGGATGGAACACCACTAACATCACTCAGCTCATGAACTTAAGCCTCGTACACACGTACCGATCGTCGGCCGAACGATCGGCCATCTTTTGTCCAGGGCTGTCGTGTCTGTTGAAAACTGCAAAAGACTGCACACGAATTTTGTCGGCCAACAACAGCCGACTGCAGAAGTGATGTCATGTGATGGTTAACTTTCCTTGTCTTTTTTCTTCTCTGAGCATGCCCAGTCTTGCTCATCTGCTGTCTGTCGGCCGAAATCTGTACTGACTGGCGAACAATCGGCCGTTCTGGTGACGGCCAACAAAAATTTTAAAGTCTGCACGACAGATTCTGTTCGGCCGAAAATGCGTTGTCGGCTGTCGGAAGCATCATACTAACAAGCCTACAATCGGCCGATCGGTCGTCGGCCGAATATTTACCCTGGCAATGTAAGCAAAGGGGCAGATAGAGGGAGTGACAATATTGCTTAAACATGGCCACATGGCTATATTTGGGCAGCAACATTAACAAAACTTGGCCATGGCTAGCTTTGGCATGGCAGTAGTATCACTGCGCTTCGATTATATTGTCAATTTTTTTTTTTTTTTTTTTAATAAAGGACTTGTCAAACCTGTGTTTGTGTGCCTATTTAATTTTACATTTTTTCTTTTTTGTGAATTAGTAGGAGTATTATGTATTATGTATCCCTTACATATTTACATAGAAAGATGGAATCTGGGTGTCCCTTATTGTTAAACGAAGCTTCCAAACTCTAATAAGGTCCCCTGCCGTGTCAACATGGAGACAAAGTGCTTTGCCAGGGGTGTCCCTGGGCATGGGGCCTGGTAAAGTTCAGGATGGGGGGGCGTGCTCAATCCCCCACCTTTCCTGGCCTGTCAGGCTGCTTGCTCGGATGCCAATCGGTGTGAATTTTTTTGGGGGGACGTCACACCTTTTTTTTCTTTATTTTTGCATGAAGTTACCCTCAAAATCTATACTAGACCTGAAGGGGGAACGTTACAATTTTTTCTGATGTGGAATTTGAGGGAACCTCAGGTTGTTTTTTTTTTTGGGAGGTTTTTTTGCGTGGGGTTCTCAATGAAATTTATACAAGTCTTGACGGACCTGGTATGAATTATGGAGGGGAACCCCATGCTTTTATTTTTTTTATTTTTTTGTGTGGGTGTCCCCTATTAACATCTACCCCAGAAGCTTATCTAGGATAAGGGTCTGGTATAGATGAAGGGAATCCCTGTTCATATTCTTTGCAGACAGAAGCAAGCAGCTGAAGCTGTCATTTGCTGGCAATTTAAACACATTTTTTTCTTTAGAAATTTTGGTTTTACTGTAGTAGGATGTATACAACGTACAGATGTGCCACTTCACGGGCAGGGTCTGGGTGCCACTTCACGGGCAGGGTCTGGGTGCCACTTCACGGGCAGGGTCTGGACCCCCCCTGGCATGTTATTTCTTGGAGTTTTACATTTATAATGTTTCATTTTAAAGTGTTAATTACGGTAATCTTTTACAGAACAAAATGTAACACTAGACACCCTTCCCCAAACCCCTAACCAGATCAATTGATCTGGTATGTCCCAGAAATGCTGTATGGAGAAGAGAGGACAGCTCAGCAACCCTGGAGGAAAGTACAGCAGGGACTGGGGGGGGGGGGGGGGGGTCAGGAGAGGGTGTCCAGTGCCAGTTCATATTTGCATTTCTTCTGTAAAGCTGAACTAACCCTTTAAGCGTTACTAAAATGGCTGTTCCCTGAAAACGGATGTAGCACCCTCCTAGCTAGGTGCTAGGAAAACGCATCTATTTGCTCCTTCTGCTTATCAGGGGAGCCTGATCAGTTAGGTTGCCTGTTGCATGTCTCCAGGTGTGATTCACTGGGTCTGAGGGAGTGTCCCCACTGTATCCAATGAGGGAGCTTGTTGGACAGTGGAGGAAAACCAGCCAGTGACACATTAGGGTTTATAGCAGTCCCAGTGGGAGGACATTCCTGCAATTCATCCTGAAATTGACCATAAATACTGAGTGGAAGCGTGACAGGGCGTCTTTGGCGAGAAGCAGAGTCCCAGGAGGAGGGGGACGGCTGTCTCTCCTCCTGCAGTGTGTAAGGAAGGTGGACTTAGGCGGTCGGCCTAGTGAACCAGGTTTGGAGCTGAGCTGCAGAATATCCAGTGGAGCTGACAGTGGAGTTGCTGGCAGAGTCTCTCAAGAAAAACAGTGTCCGTGAGTACCAAGAGATTTGCCTAAGGGTCTGCCTAGGAAGGGGGACCACTCCAGTGAAGTCAAGAGATCAAGGAGCTAGCTCACACAGAGAGTGATACAGTAAAGGGGTGCCATTTAGAAAGCTCTGAGGAATAGGAACAAAGGGGGTGCCAGGGAGGGTCCTGAAGAGTGTTCTGCAGTATAGTACAGCTTATCTAAAGTTAGTGACAAGGTGAAGCAGCGGCCTTGCCGCAATCAACAATATCTAGTCGTCTTAGCAAACTGTGCATGGTTTATACAAGTTGGAGTATCCCACTCATCCCTTTTCCTATCCAAGTTCTCAAATAAAACTACAAAAAACCAAACCCCTAGACTGTTTCTTGACTGAGCCAAGCACTTCAGATTCACTAAACTATTGTGTTGTTTCTATGCGTAACCCAGGGGAACAAAGTATATGTTCATCAGGGGGTGCCCAGCCCCCTGCCATTTTTTGACAATCCCTTGCCTATTAGCGTAGAAAATGGACATCACTGTTTTTTAACATTTAACTCCTATTGACTTCAATGAGGTTCAAATTTGGCACCTGGATTTTAATGTTTTTCCAAACCCAGGTATGTTTGGGTCACTACAAATCTTTACTAAACATTTTACAGTAGGATTTCATGAAGACTTATGATGCTAATCTTTTCTACTTTATTTAGGTCTCTGCTGAACAGTATGTCTGAATTACTATTGAACCTTGTTATAGTACATTAACTTTATTTTATGTGAATACGGTATATGAGACAAATGACAAAGAATGAAACAGCAAGTTGTGTCAGCAGCATCTGTTTCCTTCCTTCTTTCCAATTCTCATTTCCTCTACAATTGTTTAGTCCTCCTAATCATATCCAATATTACAACACAACATAAATTTACCAACCCCATAATTAAAAATGTGCTTCCTCACATTTATAAAAACATAGAAAACAAGAGAGAGTGTGAATTAAGTGTGACTGCTGTCTTGCTAATAATACTTTTTTAAACAGAGAATGTCACTATGTGACTCACAAGCTGCATGGCAATCCAGGGCAGTGAAGTGTGAGCTTCGTGACTCTGGGAGGGAATTGACTGCCAGGGAACAGGTGTGATGCTTGTATGTGAAGCAACTGAAAGATATTCAGCGAAATAAAGCTGGCTGCACACTAATAGAACGTCTTTTGGAAATTGTATTTTAAGAACATTTGTTCAATTTTCTATTCATTAGTGAGGTCAAAAAGACATTTGTTTTCCATCACAGTGATGATAAAGTCAAAGTAGTGGGATTGACTTTTTTTCTTGAACAAACAGATTTAAATTGAACAGTTTATGTGGTTTTTATTTGGCTAATTGCATTCATTCCAAAATCAAATGTTAAATACAAACAATATTTTTTGTTTTGACATTTACTCAGTGATCAGATGTGTAAAGAGCTTTCATATGTACGAGGTGGTATCAGAAAGTTTCAGGACTAGCTCAGTTTACAAGTGAAGCACCCTATAGGTAGGCGCTAGGTAAATGTATAGCGGGCTTTGTCTGCCTAACAGCAGGGCCATGATTTCTTTTTGGTAGGGTGTCATGGCTTCCAGGTGTGTCTGCTGTCTCCCCACTGGCTCTGTGAGAGGCTTCTTATAGGGCAGTGGAGGAAACCCAATCAGGGATACATTTAGGCTTGTAACTACCCCAGAAGGCAGATTCTGCTGCAAAGGATTCTGGGAGTGGGTATAAGTTTGAGGGAGGGCATGACTCATTGTCTTTGGCGGGAAGCAGAGTCCCAAGAGGGAGAGGACGGCTGTCTCTCCTCCTGTCAGAGGAAGCGGATGTCTAGGGTGCTGCCTGAGAATCCAGAGAGTGCTGAGTTGAGGGGGATCCGGTGTGCTGAGAACCAGCGGAGAGCGAGAGGGGTCCAGTCCCAGGAAAGCCTACACAGGTCGTGAGTACTGAGGATTGCCCCTGGGGGTCTGCCTAGAGTCAGTGGGGATCACTCCAGGGAAGGTTCTAGGATCCAAGTGTCAGCTAGCTGTAAAGGGAGTACCTAGTCAGAGGTCCCTGAAGTGATAGAGGGGGTACCTAGTTTGAGAACCCTGAAGTGGTAAAGGGGGCGCCTGCAGTTTGGGCCCTGAAGAGTTAATGCACAGTGTGAGTGCATCGGTTGAGAGTTGCAGCCATATAGGAATACACAGCAAGCTACCTGAAGCCAGGGCAAGGCTGGAGGGAGTAGTCAGTGTCCGATGTTCAATGTTCCACAGTCCTGGATCTTCTGGACTTAAGTCGGAGTTCCAGCACAGCTTTCAGAGATACAGTGTGTTCAAAGCATCAGTAAGCGTTGGCTGGCGTCAAGACAGCGCTAACGGCATTTTTTGTATAAAAGTTCCAGAATTGTACATAGTCGGAGCCAAAGGAGTATCCCACTCATTCCCTTCTCCCATCCCCTAAAACTACAATATAACAACCAAACAAAGATGCCGGAGTTGTCCATGTCTCAGTTCTCACACCCAGGGCCGCAGCTCACAAGGGCTGGAGAGGTAACCGGTAACAATGGCAGACCCACCTCAGGCCACAGGCCTGGAAATACTGCTACACAAGAAAGTACTTTGTTAATCTATATTTACACACTATCACCTTCAAAATAGTCCTCTTGCACAGCAATACAGCACTCTCAGCGTTCCTGCCACTTCTGGAATGTGTCCTGGAAGTCTTCTTTTTGAAGAACGTCAATTATACGCAAATTTGTACGAATGTTTGAAAAACTACTAGTGTATAGCAAGCGTTACCCATTCCCTTTTCTAAACAAATCAAAATTAAAACAGAAGTATGGGTTAACAATAACAAATGTATACTCATCTAGGTGGATGCAGCATCGGTCTGATGCTGCATCTGTCCCCCACTGGCTCTAAGACTGAGAACTGAGCGATCAAACACCAGTGATCGCTCAGTTCTGTGTTCTGTAAACAGAAATCTGGTAATTATCAGTTACTGGCTCTCTGCTCTGCCCCTCCAGCATTCACTGGAGTACTGAGCTGTGGAGGGGGCAGGGGCAGCTGGTTCAGGCTCTCAGCGGCTCACTGAGAGGATGAACCAGCTGCCAGTCCAGGCTTTTGGGTGGATCCCGACCATACAGTATGTTGTTTTGTCCTTATGGCCTTCAGTATATGGGCCATACTGTTAGAGTCATGAATGTTAGGATTGGTGAGCATTTAGCAAACATAAGGAGAGGAATTCCCAAACATAGTGTCTCTAAGCACTATTTACAGTGTCATGACAAAAATTAAGCGGGTACCACTTTTATTGCTATCGACAGATTCACCCCACATTGGAGGCGGAGTTTTGTCAGGTGGGAAATTTCGAGATTGAAGTCCTGCTGGATTTAGGACTTAAAGTGTTACGTCCCTTTCAGACTTAACGTCGATTGGGACGTGAATAGTTTTAGTAATAATAGCAAATCAGAGATGGATACATAGTATGCTAATAAGCCCTGATCTGCCTATTGTTTTAGATTGGTGATACCTATGTTTGACATATACCTATGATAAAAGACTGTCCCTGGCTTCTTCAATTTGAGGACTTCAGATGCCCAGTTGATTGCAGGCCGCACACCTAACCTAAACAACTGTGGTCTATCAACCAGTACATCTTACTTACCATCTACATTGCATTTTGTCGCAAGGACACTCGCACCCATCAGATGTTTTTAAACTGTGCAGGCTACCTAAGTACAGTCATGTTTCAACCCTGTGAGTACTCGCCAATGTTACTGTATTTATTATGTGAACTTTTATAGTCACTCTTTAATGTTTAAAACCTTTTAAAAAATTCATGGTTTTTTACATGTTAATTTATCTATTTACTAGAGTACCGTTTGAACCATCCCCTGAAGAAGAAGCAAATTTCTCTGGCTTCGAAACATGTCGGGTTTATAGTTCAGACTATATGTGGTTGATCTACCTGTCTGTATTTGCTTTGCACTCTGATTTTAACTTATCATTTGTGTTGATAAAATAAAAATTATTTTTCTAAATTACTATTTTTCATATAATTTTATGTGCCTATAAAGTCCCAATAAGGGGAACCTCATTTTCTGTACATTGTTACTAGGGATGTGGCACACATAAAGCGCTAGGTTTAAGCACCTTCTTGTTCCATTTCTTGTCTGTTTGTATGTGATTTGGACTGGGGAATTCTGGTTGACTACTTCCCGATATAGAATACTTCCATGTTTTGGAACAGATCGGATGTAGGTCTCAATAGTTTCAGTTGTCAATGTCCGCTTAATGCTAGTTCCGGGCCATTGGCGCATGTTCCGTTTTTTTAGGATGAGGAGGAGTGCTTGTGTCAGTAGGCCACGCCTTTTACAATGGTCTATTGGTTGAAACGCGTCAGGCGTTTCCTAGCTTCCTATGAGATACAAGCACGCTAGAGCCGCGGCATTGGATATCCCTTTATGCTTATTTTACCCATGTTATTGTAAGTACAATTTCAAAAATCGTTGTCATTTGACCAAACATATTTCACTATGAGCTTTTTATATCTGTCACGTGGGTTTTCTCCTTGTGTTTGGAGAGTCTAGCCGAGTGGAGGATTATTATTAGATACCTATCCTGGATCCATTCCATTGATCTTTGATCCAGTGTGAGCCATATACTTGCCGGCTAGAGTGTTGAATCATCCATCTGATGTTTGGTGGTAGGAAGGCCCCTGATATACTGCTCGTTTCACCTTTCATCAGGTAAGCAGATATTATAACTACACAGGGGTGTGGTGTGCTTCTGTTTCACACTGAAGTGGGTGCGGGGTTTCATCTCTTCCCTTCTACTGAAATTTGGACTATATACACCTAGGTGTTTTTTTAGCGCTGCATGTAGACTTCTTATGTTATTTATTTTTTCCGCATTTGTTTATATACTGTGAGTACAGACCTACGTCTAGAGGCCTCTTGTGTGAGGACCATCCCTTCAAGCTAGTAAAGTCACTTTTAGCGCCAGCTATAGGGGATACTGGTTAGTTTGCTGAAGAGTCAGAGTTCATTGAGTCTGCTGCAGAGTGAGCAAAGGACGTATTCTTCCATACAAGTGCTGTATTGTTCAGCAGAGGGTCTGCTATTCAGTTCAACCAAGTGAGGGCAAGTAAGAGTTGTCCTCATTTGTACATAGTTAAAGTTGGAGTATCCCACTAATCTCTTCTCCTATCCAAGTTCTACCAATAAATACAATGCTTCACAGTGCAGTTCATGTATGCTGAGCAACATTTGTGTGGCAGTAGCGAAAGAGTTGTTTACCGCCAGAGAGATCTGCCCAACAAGAAAAGCCACTGCCAGAGAGTCAGCTAGTCTGGAGACGCGCGTGGAGTCGATGCTCACGGACTGCCAATCCGGTGAGTGGGAGGGAGCTGTGACATCACTTCCACCTCCGGGTGTAGCTGAGAAGGAGACACATGTGAGGAGTGGCAAGATGGCAAATGCCAGAGTGAACCGCAGCACAGGGGCTGTTTCACGTGTTGGCGGAGAGCCTGGGGTGTGGACTGAAATGCAGAACCCGACACTGATGGACACAGGTGTCCGGTTGATGCCCTGCGGAAGGTTGTTGCTATGCAGCAGAGGAGACACAGAGCCTCCCTGGACTGGTATGAGGCAGATGCCAGTGTTTGACTGTGAGGCTGCGCGCTTGGGGTCAGTGTGGGCACTGCAGAGAAATGCTGCTGCTGATGGATCCAGGCTGGGGTCCTCAAGCTATTCAGGTGAGGAGGAGCAAGGAATCATCAATGTGGTGTTGCCTAGTTTCAAATGTAATTTTGTATCCCTGGAAGAAGGGATCAGAGAGTGGGGATCAGTGGTGGAAACAGAGTGGGATTGGGGAACTGAGGAAAGGGGAGGCTTGCACAGTGAAGGTAAAGAGGCAGCAGTCATTTACATGAGATGTGCAAGAAACCTCGGGTTCTGTGAGGCCTATGCAACCAGGGTCCCAGATTTGTCCCCACCCCGTACTTATGTTTGGGCCCGAGCTCAAAATGAGGCCTACTCTAGTCTGATCACCAAAGTGGAGACACTGTATATCCTGCCTGGGAAGGGTGACAGGCAAAGGTTACCCAGGTTCTCTAATTTCCAGAGACTTGTACAACAAAAAGTAGCTATGGAGTATGGGTGTGATTACCCTTACGCTCCCAGAAAAGTGGTGGAGGAGATAGAGAGCAAAGGAAATGTTTGGTGTGAAGAAGCTGTCTGGGACTTTCTATATGTTCCAAAGCTGCATCGAAACCCATCTAAATCACAGCTCTGGGAGACATTTCTGTCTGTCAAAGATAACTGGAGTCTGGGGAGATCAATACACATTGATCGTGTGGTGGTCAATTGTCCAGACAAGGAAAGTCAAGCATGGTCTAGCAGTATTCTGGGTTCTGATGGAAGGAGGATCCGGATACCACATCCCGATCCCTATTACTAAGCCGTTTTAAACTCACCGTCTGTTGAAGCCAAAATTATTGTTCATTGAAAAAATAAAAAGAAGAGGTTGTTTGAAGAACCACCTGTTACAGTTGTTCACATTGTCGATGGGGCTAGAAGCCCATTCCAAAACTTCCTTTCCCTTCTATCCTTGCAAATAGAGGAAGGGGCGTCTGAAACTTACTTCATCATCTAAGAGAAAGAGACTTCTGCTGCAGAGGACTTCTCCTGTCTTATCCTATGGCCAGTGACCCATTACTGTCGCCAAGTTAGGCTTGTGTGTGTCACTGCCGTGTCAGAGGGCAGTGGCATGTTGTCTTTTCACAAAGGCGGTGCCAAAGAAAAGGACTTCCTCAAACAAATTTCTACAATTGACATTAAGTTGATTGACTATAAGTAGGCAAGCCATTGCTATGGGCTCCGGCAATGATGGCTGGTCTACTGGAGTAGATGTGTTGCCCCGATGCTGCAGGAAGAAAGTTGCTGCAGGCATCAGTCAGATGGACTCCACACTTCACCCTAACTCATGGGTCTGACTAATTGGAAAGTGAGCTCCCTGGTATTTGAAAGGGACTTTATTTATTATAAGTCATATGGTTAAAAGTTTGGGCTATTGCAGAGCGTGTTTAGCTAGTCAGAATAGTGGATTGTTCTGTTTGTCTTTTACAGGAACACAACAGAAAGACGTTTCAACAGTTGCCCTTAGGGGACTAAATGCACAATCTATCTCTACGTGAAAGTTAGTGATAGATGCATGTTTAGGTGAGAAAGTCATCTCTGCAAAGAGGGCAGTCTCACGATCAGCATTCTAGGTTGTATAATTGTAAAGTATATGTGTATTTTTCTTTGCCGGATTGCAAGGGGTTCTTATGCCTCGGTGGAGGTAGTCCATGGTAATACATTGTAAATATGTGATGATACTATACTTGTAGCATAGTTAGTTAGAGTGCTTAGTCATTTTACCCCACCAATAATTTTATGTTTGGCTGGGGGTGCACTAATAAAGTGCACTTGGTGAAGTTCTTCTTTAAATGTGTGTGTGTGTGTGTATATATATATATATATACAGTATCTCACAAAAGTGAGTACACCCCTCACAGTGTACAGCTTGTATAACACTGTAAATGTGCTGTCTCTTCAAAATAACTCAACACACAGCTATTAATGTCTGAAATACTGGCAACAAAAGTGAGTACACCACTAAGTGAAAATGTCCAGATTAGATCCAAAGCATAAATATTTTGTGTGGCCACCATTATTTTCCAGCACTGCCTTAACCCTCTTGGGCATGGAGTTCACCAGAGCTTCACAGGTTGCCCCCGGAGTCCTCTTCCACTCCTCCTCCATGACGACATCACGGAGCTGGTGGATGTTAGAGACCTTGCGATGCTCCACCTTCCGTTTGAGGATGCCCCACAGATGCTCAATAGGGTTCATCATCTTTACCCTCAGTTTCTTTAGCAAGGCAGTGGTTGTCTTGGAGGTGTGTTTGTGGTTGTTATCATGTTGGAATATTGCCCTGTGGCCCAGTCTCTGAAGGGAGGGGATCATGCTTTGCTTCAGAATGTCACAGTACATGTTGGCATTCATGGTTCCCTCAATGAACTGTAGCTCCCTTGTGCTGGCAGCACTCATGCAGCCCCAGACCATGACACTCCCACCACCATGCTTAACTGTAGGCAAGACACACTTGTCTTTGTAATCATCACCTGGTTGCCGCTACACATGCTTGACACCATCTGTACCAAATAAGTTTATCTTGGTCTCATCAGACCACAGGACATGGTTCCAGTAAGCCATGTTCTTAGTCTGCTTGTCTTCAGCAAACTGTTTGCGGGCTTTCTTGTGCATCACGTTTTGAAGAGGCTTCCTTCTGGGACGACAGCCATGCAAACCAATTTGATGCAGTGTGCGGCGCATGGTCTGAGCACTGACACGCTGACCCCCCCCCCCCCCACCTCTTCAACCTCTGCAGCAATGCTGGCAGCACTCGTATGTCTATTTTCAAAAAACAACCTCTGGATATGACGCTGAGCACGTGCATTCAACCTCTTTGGTCGACCATGGCAAGGCCTGTTCTGAGTGGAACCTGTCCTGTTAAACCGCTGTATGGTCTTGGCCACCGTGCTGCAGCTCAGTTTCAGGGATTTGGCAATCTTCCTATAGCCTAGGCCATCATTATGTAGAGCAGGGGGTCTTCAAACTATGGCCCTCCAGTTGTTTGGGAACTACAATTCCCATCATGCCTAGTCATGTCTGTGAATGTCAGAGTTTTACAATGCCTCATGGGACGTGTAGTTCCGCAACAGCTGGAGGGCCGTAGTTTGAGGATCCCTGATGTAGAGCAACAATTCTTTTTTTTCAGAGAGTTCTTTGCCATGAGGTGTCATGTTGAACATCACATGACCAGTATGAGAAAGTGAGAGTGATAACACCAAATTTAACACACCTGCTCCCCATTCACACCTGAGACCTTGTAACACTAACGAGTCACACGACACCGAGGAGGGAAATAGCTAATTGGGCCCAATTTGGACATTTTGACTTAGGGGTGTACTCGCTTTTTTGGCCTGCGCTTTAGACATTAATGGCTGTATGTTGAGTTATTTTGAGGGGACAGCAAATTTACAATGTTATACAAGCTGCACACTCACTAGTTTACATTGTAGCAAAGTGTCATTACTTCAGTGTTGTCACATGAAAAGATATAATAAAAAACTTCCAAAAAACGTGAGGGGTGTACTCACTTTTGTGAGATACTGTGTATATATATATATATATATATATATATATATATATAGTGTGTGTGTATATATATATATATATATATATATATATATATATATATATAAAGAGGAAAGTCCACAGGGATTGCTGCACAAATATTCTTTCTTTTATTGGAAAAAAACAAAAAGTACATACCAGTACAATGGCAGAGTATTTCATTTAGCAATGTTTCGGACTCTAAGGTTAACGTCCTGCCTCATACAAAAATACATCTAAATCTTCATACAAATACAAAAGCATATATATGCTTCATATCAATTAAGAATCCACTAAGTCATCAATCATTAATTAATTCACAGGGTGTCTCCAATTGGTCATTAAGAACAGTGCTCCCCAACCTTTTTATCGCTGCGGACCGGTAAATGTTTGATAATTTTTCCGTGGCCCGCTTGTTTTGATTTAATAATTTTAATTTAATTGTATTTAAACGTGCCTTCAAAATAAAATACAGCTACACCAAAAAATGAATATAAAGTGATTTATTTTATTTAACTCACTAGAATGCCAAATCAATGAGAACCCTGAGCTTGTTTCTTTGCAACGAGACGGTTCCATCTGGGGGTAATAGGAGACAATGACACCCGAAGTGTGTTGCTTATGTCCAGTTTATTCCGTTGTTTTGTTTTGGTTGCTGTCACTGCAGAAAACCCCGCTTTACACAGATAGGTTGTTGGAAATGGCAATAGGGATTTAAGTGCTGTGGTGGCAATCTCAGGGTATTCCGCCATGACTTTAATCCAGAACACTGGCAGAGTTGTTTTAAGGCCACCGTCATTTGCAATCTCCAGCAGTTGTTCTTCTTCTTGCACAGACATGCTAGATTCGCCTGATTTGTTGACAAATGGGTCGCGGATCCATTCCTTACCAGTTCGTGGGTCTTTTGTGGTTGGGAAGTAGCGCTCAAACTCTTTTAAAAGCAAAGACAGGTGATCGTGCACCAACTGGCAGAATGAATGTTCAAGCTCAGTCTCGCCTACAATCCCTGCTAATGTCTGAAACATGTCCAAAATGCCTCTGTTCACGCGCCGTCCCCACAACTCCAGTTTGGCTTTAAATGCAGCTACTTTGTCTGACAACTTGAAAACAGTTGTCATTTTCCCCTGAAGGCCCAGATTGAGTTCATTGAGCAGGCTGAATATGTCACACAGGTAAGCCAGTTTTGCGACCCATACCTTGTCACTGAAATGTGCTACCAGCGGTGACTTCTTTTCTGGGAGAAATCTTTGCAATGGCTCTCGTAATTCAAATACTCTGGTTAGCGATTTTCCTCTGGATAACCATCTTATTTCTGTGTATAAGAGAAGGCATCTGTACTCTGCGTCCATCTCCTCACAAAGCTGCTCAAACAGGCGCGAGTTAAGTGCGTGTGCTTTGATGTGGTTAATAACTTTAACGACATCCATCAATACGCTGTTAAATTCCGGTGACATTTTTCGGCTTGCCAGCATTTCCCTGTGAATGAGACAATGCGTAGATTCACTCTCAGGTGCAACCTCCTTAATCCGAGCAGTTAAACCAGACAGTCGTTCGGTCATGGCAGCAGCTCCGTCTGTGCATATGCTGACACAAAAGGACCATTTCAGTTTTCCTGATATATAACCATCCAGTGACTTGAACAGTTCTGCTCCTGTGGTGTTGGTTGGCAAAGATAGTGCACATAACAAATCCTCATGCACATCCTCCTGATATAGATATTGCACATAAACAAGTAGTAGTGCCTTGTTGTCGATATCTGTAGATTCGTCAACTTGGAGTGCATACCACGGTGATGTATTAATCCTCTCCAACAATTGTGCCTCAATGTCTTCGGCTATTTCCTCAATGCGCCTAGTCACAGTGCTAGCTGACAAAGGCACATGTGCTACCTTTTCCACAGCAGCCTCTCCTAGAAGTTCATGGCAAATGTCTTTAGTGGAGGGCAAGATCAATTCTTCACCAATAGTAAATGGCTTTTTAGCCTTAGCAATGCGGTTAGCCACCAAATATGATGCTCTCAGTGCATTCTCCTTTATTGATGTGGTGGCCCTCATAAATTTCTTCTGTGCTTCGTGCTCCCGTTTTTTTCTTTCAAAATACTCAAGGGGCTTGTCTTTTATGTTAGGGTGCTTGGCGGTCAAGTGGCGAAGCAGTTTTGAAGGTTTCATTGCCTCATTAGAGAGCTTCTCGCCGCAAACTATGCAGAACGGTTTTGGTGCGTGGGAATCACCTGTCCCAATAAATCCATATTTCAAATAGGAGTCATGGTATTGTCTGTTAAAAGTTGCATGTTTTTTTGATGTTGATGGCTCTTCTTCTGTCTGTTCACTGGGCCTTTTTTTCTTCCCAAGGAAACTTTCTAACGATGTCTGTTTCATACTAATTTTTGCTAATTTGTGGGTTAAAGCAGACACAATAACACATCAGTACACACATGAGTACCGGTGAACAGATAGAAGAGCTAGAAGAGTGATACCTTCTCTTTCTCTTCACTCCACTGCTGCTTGCAGCCGCTCAGCTCCAGATGTCACCTAAATCTGAATGTAAATCAAACAACTATCAGCGCAAAAATGTAATCAGTGTTATAAATATATGACCAGTGTATCAAAAAAATATCAAAATAACGTGAAAAAATCAGATAAAGTGCACTAATCCGGCAGCATACACTTAACTGTGCTCACAATCGGAAACAATAAAAACATAAAATAGTGTTGCGCCAGATAAAATAACTGTGAAATATATATATATAAATCACAAAACATGACTGTGCCCCCTTTCAATACAGAGATGCCAGCGTTCCCCTTTCAATACAGAGATGCCAGCGTTCCCCTTTCAATGCAGAGATGCCAGCGTTCCCCTTTCAATACAGAGATGCCAGCTTTCCCCTTTCAATACAGAGATGCCAGCTTTCCCCTTTCAATACAGAGATGCCAGCGTTCCCCTTTCAATACAG
The DNA here is from genome assembly GCF_965119305.1 of Pelophylax lessonae. Classification (NCBI taxonomy): domain Eukaryota; kingdom Metazoa; phylum Chordata; class Amphibia; order Anura; family Ranidae; genus Pelophylax; species Pelophylax lessonae. Next base: position 131,420,909 of record NC_138779.1, on the reverse strand, counting down.
AGATGCCAGCGTTCCCCTTTCAATACAGAGATGCCAGCGTTCCCCTTTCAATGCAGAGATGCCAGCGTTCCCCTTTCAATACAGAGATGCCAGCGTTCCCCTTTCAATACAGAGATGCCAGCGTTCCCCTTTCAATACAGAGATGCCAGCGTTCCCCTTACAATACAAAGATGCCAGCGTTCCCCTTTCAATACAGAGATGCCAGCGTTCCCCTTTCAATACAGAGATGCCAGCGTTCCCCTTTCAAAACAGAGATGCCAGCGTTCCCCTTTCAATGCAGAGATGCCAGCGTTCCCCTTTCAATACAGAGATGCCAGCGTTCCCCTTTCAATACAGAGATGCCAGCGTTCCCCTTTCAATGCAGAGATGCCAGCGTTCCCCTTTCAATACAGAGATGCCAGCGTTCCCCTTTCAATACAGAGATGCCAGCGTTCCCCTTTCAATGCAGAGATGCCAGCGTTCCCCTTTCAATACAGAGATGCCAGCGTTCCCCTTTCAATACAGAGATGCCAGCGTTCCCCTTTCAATACAGAGATGCCAGCGTTCTCCTTTTAATACAGATATGCCCCAGCATTCCCCCTTTCAATACAGAGGTACCCCAGCATTACCCCTTTCAATACAGAGATGCCCCAGCATTCCTCCTTTCAATACAGAGATGCCCCAGCATTTCCCCTTTCAATACAGAGATGCCCCAGCATTCCCCCTTTCAATGCAGAGATCATCGCGCCATAGTGCTGAGTCTCCTCAATAGCAGAGAACCCCCGCCCCCCCCTCCCCTCCGTGCACTTATGCCTGAACCCGCACAAACACATTCGACCCAGGAATTCTTGACCGTCCTAAATAAGTGCAATAGGCCTGGGTGAATGAGAGGGCATTTTAATAAAAGCACTGCTGCTCCTCTTTCCGTTAGTGCTGATAGTGCTGAGTCCGACCCCCCTCGTGCACTTACCTCACGGCAGCTTCTCTTGTCTTCAGTCCCCGCGTCTCCGACCTCGAGTCCTCGGTCCTCCAGCGGCGCTTCCTCCTCGGCCAATGGCGTGAGGTTTGCCTTTCAGCCAATCAGGAAGCGGGATGACCCGCTCCCTGATTGGCCAGGAGGAGCATCAGTGTAACAATAGCAAATTTTCATTCGCTATTGTCACACAATGGGCGGGCTCGAGTGGGCGCGATGCTCTGCGCCTCCACTGCCCGCCACAGTGAAATGATTTGAAGTTCCTCGGGCGGCCCGGTGCCGATTGATCCATGGACCGGCACCGGTCCGCGGCCCGGGGGTTGGGGAACACTGATTAAGAAGACTGAGATAAGGTAATAAGGATTGGATCCTTCCCCCCATACAATTAGTAGTATCCAGTATATTCTGTCCTAATAGTAAAAAAAGGAGGAATGTTTATCAATGTGATAGCTCCAAAAAACATACATTTTAATTATTAAAATAACACCATTAATCACATGTTCAGGAATTAAATATAGTTGTCACTGTTGAAGGCGTAAGACACATTCACTGTTGTTTTAAAGACCAAAAAAGGATATCTATAAAAATAAATATAAATCAAGTTCTGAATTTAACCTAAATTGTAAAGTTTCCAAGAAATTAATCCACTGGACCTCACGCTTTCTAAGTTGTAATTCACGATTTCCTCCCCTCCTAGAAATGTCACAATGGGATTGGGTTCAACATACTGATCTGTCTTCACTAACCTATAACGTAGGGTTCTGCCTTTTCTGTATGATGATAATGGGGGTACATGAAATTCCGGAATATTGGGATAATTCTCTCCCAATATGGACCAGTGTCTCTTAACAATTTTTTGTATAAAATTTTTTCGACTAATATACAAAAAATTTTCGAATAATATACAAAAAATTGTTAAGAGACACTGGTCCAAAACAGCTTGCAAAAAAACAAATCCCCTAGACTAGTCATTGGATAACGAGCAGATGAATGTGCACCTGATTGTGTGAAAATATCCAAGCAACTGGCTGCAAGATAATTTAGAGGGAGATCCAGGGAAATCTATGCTCAGCGACCCCTACGGGGGCAGTGCAACAGATGGAATTTGATGCAACCAAATATTGTTTAAATACAAGAGTGTGTAGGAAAAGAAAATCCGCAAGGCTTTTGCCCTGATCAAGATATTAGAGACTGTAATCCATATTGTATTTACCACATCCATTTTATAAAGAATGTTGCTATCAGTACAAAAGATATCTATCTATCTATCTATCTATCTATCTATCTATCTATCTATCTATCTATCTATCTATCTATCTATCTATCTATCTATCTATCTATCTATCTATCTATCTATCTATCTATCTATCTATCTATTATATATATATATATACACACACACAGTGCTTTGCGAAAGTATTTGGCCCCCTTGAACTTTTCGACCTTTTGCCTCATTTCAGGCTTCAAACATAAAGTTATAAAACTGTAATTTTTTGTGAAGAATCAACAACAAGTGGGACACAATCATGAAGTGGAATGAAATTTATTGGATAAACTTTTTTAACAACTAAAAAACTGAAAAATTGGGCGTGCAAAATTATTCAGCCCCCTTAAGTTAATACTTTGTAGCGACACCTTTTGCTGAGATTACAGCTGTAAGTCGCTTGGGGTATGTCTCTATCAGTTTTGCACATCAAGAGACTGAAATTTTTGCCCATTCCTCCTTGCAAAACAGCTCGAGCTCAGTGAGGTTGGATGGAGAGCATTTGTGAACAGCAGTTTTCAGTTATTTCCACAGATTCTCGATTGGATTCAGGTCTGGACTTTGACTTGGCCATTCTAACACCTGGATATGTTTATTTGTGAACCATTCCATTGTAGATTTTGCTTTATGTTTTGGATCATTGTCTTGTTGGAAGACAAATCTCAGTCCCAGTCTCAGGTCTTTTGCAGACTCCATCAGGTTTTCTTCCAGAATGGTCCTGTATTTGGCTCCATCCATCTTCCCATCAATTTTAACCATCTTGCCTGTCCCTGCTAAAGAAAAGCAGGTCCAAACCATGATGCTGCCACCACCATGTTTGACAGTGGGGATGGTGTGTTCAGGGTGATGAGCTGTGTTGTTTTTACGCCAAACATAACGTTTTGCATTGTTGCCAAAAAGTTTGATTTTGGTTTCATCTGACCAGAGCACCTTCTTCCACATGTTTGGTGTGTCTCCCAGGTGGCTTGTGGCAAACTTTAAACAACACTTTTTATGGATATCTTTAAGAAATGGCTTTCTCCTATCCACTCTTCCATAAAGGCCAGATATGTGCAGTATACGACTGATTGTTGTCCTATGGACAGAGTCTCCCACCTCAGCTGTAGATCTCTGCAGTTCATACAGAGTGATCATGGGTCTCTTGGCTGCATCTCTGATCAGTCTTCTCCTTGTATGAGCTGAAAGTTTAGAGGGACGGCCAGGTCTTCGTAGATTTGCAGTGGTCTGATACTCCTTTCATTTCAATATTATCGCTTGCACAGTGCTCCTTGGGATGTTTAAAGCTTGGGAAATCTTTTTTTATCCAAATCCGGCTTTAAACTTCTCCACAACAGTATCTTGGACCTGCCTGGTGTGTTCCTTGTTCTTCATGATGCTCTCTGCGCTTTAAACGGACCTCTGAGACTATCACAGTGCAGGTGCATGTATACGGAGAATTGAACACTCACAGGTGGATTCTATTTATCATCATTAGTCATTTAAGTCATCATTGGATTATTCAGAGATCCTCACTGAACTTCTGGAGAGAGTTTGCTGCACTGAAAATAAAGGGGCTGAATAATTTTGCACGCCCAATTTTTCAGTTTTTTATTTGTTAACAAAGTTTGAAATATCCAATAAATTTCGTTCCAATTCATGATTGTGTCCCACTTGTTGTTGATTCTTCACAAAATTTACAGTTTTATATCTTTATGTTTGAAGCCTGAAATGTGGCAAAAGGTCACAAAGTTCAAGGGGGCTGAATACTTTCGCAAGGCACTGTATATATATACATATACACACACACACACACACACACACACACATAATTTATACTGTAGCTTGACCACACATAGACATTTTCTGTGATTCTTAACACCTTGCATGGAACAATGTAATGATTCATCCTGTATTTATAGCATTTGGTAGTGTATTCCTATAGAGATTTGTCTTGTTGGTTTCACACTTTAGAAGTCTGATTGCAGAAAAATTGTTTTTATGTTAATATTAGTATAACATTTCTTCACACCTATCAGTCTGGTACAAAATATTTATAAAAAAAAAACATACTTTTAACTACTGACTAAGACTCTATTTTGGGATGATGAATGATTTCATATCAGCCACAAGTCTCCATCTCTATATGATTTTTTTTTTCATATAGAACCAAAAACTGAGTGTCATATTATTTAAACTGCTATTTTTTGGGTAGGCATATAACAGTTAACCTTTCGGTGTCTATGTTATTTTCTTATTAGTAGTCTTATTTCCATTCATTTCTAGAATGTGCTAATGTAATTGCCTTAAAAACCTGATTCCAAGGATGGCAATATTTATATAGACTGAACGGAAAAAAATCCAAGATTCCTCCATCCATGCTGAACAGTGCGCATGGACAAATCTCCCACTGTCACAATTGTATTATTAAATGACCTAAACAGTGTCTGCATCTGGATGCATACGTTGTTTGGCAGACAATTTTCCGCCCAACTTCTTCGATTTTTCATTTGATGGATGTTGTACAGAAAGGCAGCTGGCAGGGCCACGCCCTTGTGGGCGGGCCCAATTGCCCTGCACATGGGGGTATCTTTTCACGTGGACCGCGCTCACCAATGCCCGGGAACAGGTGGGCACACTGTTCATGTGAGTGTAGCACTGTCCCGGTAGGGCCTGCTGTAAGATGACTTCTCAGGCCTCCTCTGATTACCAACATACAGTCACTTAAGGAATGGTACATATACTGAACAAAATTATAAATACAACTCTTTTGTTTTTGCCCCCATTTTTCATGAGCTGAACTCAAAGATCTATGACTTTTTTATGTACACAGGCCTATTTCTTTCAAATATTATTCACAAATCTGTCTAAATCTGTGTTAGTGAGCACTTCTCCTTTGCTGAGATAATCCATCCACCTCACAGGTGTGGCATATCAAGATGCTGTTTAGACAGCATGATTATTGCACAGGTGTGCCTTAGGCTAGTTACAATAAAAGGCCACTCTAAAATGTACAGTTTTATCACACAGTACAATGCCACAGATGTCGCAAGTTTTGAGGGAGCGTGCAGTTGGCATGCTGACTGCAGGAATGTCCACCAGAGCTGTTGCCCATGAATTAAATATTCATTTCTCTACTATAAGCCATCTCCAAAGGCGTTTCAGAGAATTTGGCAGTACATCCAACTGGCCTCACAACCGCAGACCACGTGTAACCACACCAGCGCAGGACCTCCACATCCAGCATCTTCACCTCCAAGATGGTCTGAGATCAACCACCTGGAAAGCTGCTGCAACAATTGGTTTGCATAACCAAAGAATTTCTGCACAAACTGTCAGAAACCGTCTCAGGGAAGCTCATCTGCATGCTCGTCGTCCTCATCGGGGGTCTCGAACTGACTGCAGTTCGTCGTCATAACCAACTTGAGTGTGCAAATGCTCACATTCAATGGCGTCTGGCACTTTGGAGAGGTGCTCTCTTCACGGATGAATCTCAGTTTTCTTAGATCTTTGAGTTCAGCTCATAAAAAATGGGGGCAAAAACAAGTGTTGCATTTATAATTTTGTTCAGTATATATCCCTCCTTACTCCCGATGGCTCCTCACGCAGTAAACAGTCCAGGGATATTGGTTTTTAGTATTTATTTTGGAACTTGGATGGGAGAAGGGAATAGTGGGATACTTCAACTGTAACTATTCACAATGGATAAGGACAACTCTCACTTGTCTCGATGGGTTGCTTGTGGAAACAGCAGAGCTGTTTAATCCATACTGCCACTTGTATGGAAAAAGTTAGTCTCCTTGCTCTTTTTTCTCCAGCAATTGATTTGGTGAATCTACATTATCTTTGGGACACTCACTAGCATCCCCTTTACTGTCACCCATCCACTGACTCTTCTAGCTGCAGGGGAGGCCCCCCTCAAGTCAGGTCCCTTGACACAGATCTGTACTCACTGTACTGCAGAATCAGATCCTCCAGTGTCTCCCCTTTCAGTCAGCTTCCCTGGACCTCTGGGATCATCTCCTCACTAGCCCTCTCTAGGCCCTCAGGTCAACCACCTGAGGTCTCACAACCCTTCTACAGAGGAGGAGGCAGCCGCCCCCTCCCTCCGGGACTCCGCTATCCTGCCGAAAGACCCCGAGCACATGTGCTCCTGGCTTTTATACAGTATCCCAGCATGCACAGATACACTTTTCCTCTGTCAAATCACCAGGGCTGTACCAAATGCCTGTGCACTCATTTGTCAGGTTTCCTCCCACTGTACAATATGCCTCCCTATTGGACCAGTGTGAAACACTCTGCAGACAGAACGAGTTGCACCCAAGGACAATGAGCAGACCTCATTAACAGATCCTGCTCTCTGGTAAGCAGAGAACAATATAGATTTACCTGCAGTCCTTCTGGTAAGCAGACAGGACCCAAAACTATACTTTCTCTCTAGAACCTACCTAGGAGGCTGCTACATGAGACTCAAACATTATGATGGTTCCCAGACTAAGAGATGAGCCTTGTACAGTGTGCAGTAGAAAATGTACAGAGTTTGTGAAATGTCTTTTCCCCGTGTCTCTACACACTTTAGCTTGATGTATGTTGCATTTAGGAGGGACACTACTAAGCCTATGCCCTTTCTGCCAGTCCAGCATACCTCTGTCACTTCACTCCCAGTGACAGAATGGGGTCCTGCAGTGTACTTAGTGCTGATGTCATGCATACACTTGTTAATGCTTTCACTCCTGTACCATGTGACCAAGCCATAGGTCTCTGTAAACCAATTTTGGTCCCCGTTGCTTTGGGAAACTGACCGCTGGGAGAGGGAGCCGAGTCGCCAACCCCCTCACTACCAGAGGACCCATCACCTAAACCAGGTACCATGCCTCACAACTGGCTGCATGTGCCTTGCACTAGTTCTTGGTTACCCATAGCAACAGCATTACTCCTCCTGCTTGTGTTGCTGAGTTAACCTTGTAGTAGTGGCACTACTTCATACCCCACAGGTGCTTTATTGACCCTAGTTCTTTACATATACCAGGAACCATCATGCACCCCTTTGAATGACTTCAGAACAGGCTTAGGACAGTTGATGCAACTTTTCTTAAATACTTTGACAATACAGTCCAATGTGAACAAATACATTAGCATGTCCCCTAACTATGTCTATTAGGCTTCCCAGGCATTCCTCCACAAAGTATTAGTCCATATTTGGTGTTCTCCAGGAACCGATAGATCTCTGGACTCTTGGGGCCTTTCGATGGATTGCAAGACGCAGCAGTCCTCCTCTGCAGTAGTCCCGGGACTCTCTTGAGTGGGAATCCTTGGACCCCAGCCTTCCTCCTCTTAATAATACCAGCTGGATAAGCTGGGCCCAAAAACCCCAGGAACAGCAATGTACAGCATTAACCCCTTCCCAGCCTGGGTCAGCCACTGTCTAAATAAAAACATGTAGGCAATTGCCTACACACTTAAATTGGCCATAGATAATGTAATTGCACCATCCATCCAGCTCCTTTGGGTTCCAGGAAAGAAATATTGCTTGATTTCCCCATCATAATTGCATGAAAAATCTGACATGCTGGTTGTACTGGATTAACTTGGGTACACTCAGCCTGCCCATTGGTGGTTCGAATCTCAGCCGGTCTCTGCTGAACTGGCCGAGATTCCAACCATCCATGGCTGACTTTAGAGAATTTGAACAGTGTATGGCCAACTTTAAACTGTAAAAGCCAGAATGAGTTCTTCTTTGAATTGCTATTAAAATTAATAGCTTTGTTATTACAATAAAATAAGTCTTTGTTCCTCGTAAATGAGTGAACTAAATGTCGGGTTGGGTCCAGTGGTCAGTCACGACAAGAGGCATGTGCCATTTTTTCTAAACCTTTGTTTCCTTTGTGTATTTCTTTCAGATCCAGCATGAAACAGTTCCTTCGCTTTGCCTCTGTGTAGGAGCTTCCTTTACCGGAGACCAATCACTGTTGACTGGTTTTATTTCCACTCCCATGTCGTTTTCTGCTGGCAGCCTGTAGCGGATGGGCCCTACTGGGATCCATCTACAGTTCTGCTGTTTCTGCAGGCTATGTGTGGTACAGTGATGATGTCACTACTCATTTTGCAAACTAATATCTAGGTTTTTAAAGGCGTTAGTGCACACAGATAATATTGAAATTTTTATTTTAACCACTTGCCACCCGCCCACTGTCAAATGACGGCGGAGCGATGCGGCTCTCGTTCTGGGAAAACATCATATGATGGCGCCCCAAAACGGCCTCTCTCGCGTGCCCGTGTGGGCGCAGCGATCGTGGCCGCGCCGTGTTGCTAGGACATGGCGCGACCCCGATCTTGGTAAAGAACCAATGACATGGCTCTTTACCCATGTGATCAGCTGTGTCCAATCACAGCCGGTTACATGTAAATGAGGAAGTGCTGTTTATCGGCTCTCCTTGCCTCACACTGTCAGAGTGTGTGGCGGGGAGAGCCGATCAGCGGCTCCTCCTCAAAGGGGAGCCTAGGACAGGTAATCAGGGCACTGATCATCAGTGCCCTGATTACTGTAAAGTAAAAAAAAAACAGTGCCCATAAGTGCCCACAGTCAGTGCCCACAATCAGTTCCCATAGTGCTGCCAGTCAGTGCCCATCAGTGCCTGCTTATCTCTGCTGCCCATCAGTGCCCATCAGTGTCACCCATCAGTGCCGCCGGTCAATGCCACCTCTCAGTGCCTATCAGTGCCTCCTTTCAGTGCCGATCAATGACGCCTATCAGTGCTCATCAGTGCCGTCTATTCAGTGCCACCTATATGTGCTCATCAGTGCGGCATATTAGTACCTCCTCATCAGTGCCACCTCATCAGTGCCCATAAGTGCCACCTCATCAGTGCCCATCAGTGCAGCCTATCAATGCCCATCAGTGCCACCTCATCAGCGCACATCAGTGAAGGAGAAAATTTACTTATTTTCAAAATTTACTCACAGAAAATAAGAAAAACTTTTTTTTCCCAACATTTTCTGTATTTTTCTTTTATTTTTGTAAGAGACAAAAAACCCAGCGGTGATTAAATACCACCAAAAGAAAGCTCTATTTGTGTGAAAAAAATGAAAAAAAATGTCATATGGGTACAGCGTAGCATGACCGCACAATTGTCATTCAAAATGTGACAGCGCTGAAAGCTGAAAATTGGCCTGGGCAGAAAGGGGGTGAAAGGGCCCAATATTGAAGTTAAATGTGGTTAATTGTGTAATTATTGCAATAATAGCTAAAAATATGTCTCCAAAATTCACCTCTAATTAAGCCATCAAAATTCACCCTTCACTGTATATAACTTCCAATAGCATAATAGGGAACTACACACTGCTGTTTCATTAGGCATCAAAACAAATTTTATTGTTCGATTACTGCTGAAGACACTCCACCCAGCTACTCTCTCCAACATGGGTAATCAATAAGCCCTAGCAGGGGGTGAAACATGTCAGAGAGAGGAGTTGGTTGGATTGTCCTCAGTGCCAGAACATTAAAGCTTGTTTTTATGCCTAATGGAAGAGCCATATGCAGCTCCTCCCTACTATACTATGTGGACTATGGCTTGGGTGGTAACATCGATAGACCTTTGAGCAGCACTGGGGACACTCTAAGAAATTTTTTGTATATCACTTCCTCCAAAATTTAATGACATTTGTAATAACCATATCTTAATAAAAAAAAGGGTAAAAAAAAAACAATAGTAAATTTTAGCAGGGCTCTGATTCGCTGACCAGCAATGACCATGTTGACCAAGGGCCCCTCCCACTATCTTCCTGCAACAGAAACAAGAAAGGGCACACACACTGGAATCGAGGAGAATCATTGCCATCTTGGTCACTCATACTCTCCCTGGCCTGATGCCCTCCTCCAAAAATAAGGAATGTCCACACGTTTAACCTTTTAACGCTTTACTGTAGCAGACACATAATGTACAGTCCGTTGCCACAACACCCTTCGCCTCATAAGTCCCGAAATTAGAACACTGCTAGGGATGATCGAACGGTTCGGGTTGACCATCGGTTTGACCCGAACATTGACTGTTCGAGGTTCGGCCAAATTTAGAACTTTTTGCTGAAAAAGTTCGGAACTCGGCAACCATAACCGACCAAAATGCAATGGGCCAGGAAATGGGCTTTAAAAGCCTGTGATTGGACCAGAACCATTAGTAAAAGCCAAATAAGGGGGCAGGAGAATGCTAGGAATGTGATTGGAGTGACTAGGGGGTCCCTAGGCCAATCATTAGTGAATACGCCCCCCCAGTATATAAGATAGCCCCTGCCAAATTCCTAGCATTGTAATACAGGGACATGGTAGAGAGTGGAAGCAGTTCTGTTAATTTTACTTTAGAAGTGTCATTTAGCTTTTATTAGTGTGAGGAAAGGGATATCTAGTGTAGTTAGGATGCTATTTTCCACTTTAGTTAGATGCAAAAGTTTAGTTTCTGTAGGGAAAGTGTTAAGTGCCAGGGTGACCGTAATGTAGTGTAGGGTGAACTGACACTGACTGCTATGGCAGGGTGACCAAACCCTTCCATATCAGGGTGACCGCTATAGAGAAAACATTGTTTCTCTTAGGTCACATTCAGTGCACTAATATGGCTTCTCGCCGGTCAGCCTGCTTTTTGGCTGCAGGCGTTTTTAGGGATTTTTTGAGGACAAGTTTGGAGTCAGGCATTACATCTAAACTTGTGTATTGGGGTATATATACACACACATGTCTGTATATATACACCTGCACATATATAGGTGTGAAAGGAGCAGAAAACTATACTTGCGCTAATTAAATAATTAACACCAATATGGTTACGCTCCTATCACACCTATATATGTTTATGTGTAAAATACATATAAGTGTGTGTGTATATATAAACCCCTATACAGAAGTTCAGATGTTTTGCCTGCCTCCAAAGAACCCAAAAAAATGCCCAAAAAAACGCCAGCGCCAAAAAAAAACGCCCAGGTGTGTTTTTGCAGCAGCCGTTTTTTTGGGCATTTTTTGGGGTCTTTGGAGGCAGGCAAAACATCTGAACTTCTGTATAGGGGTATATATATATATATATATACACACACTTATATGTATTTTACACATACACATATATATGTATATATATATATATATATATATATATATATATATATATATAGGTGTGATAGGAGCGTAACCATATTGGTGCTAATTATTTCATTAGCGCAAGTAGTGTTCTGCTACTTTCACACCTATATATGTGTATGGGTATATATACATATAAGTGTGTGTGTATATATACCCCTATACAGAAGTTCAGATGTTTTGCCTGCCTCCAAAGAACCCAAAAAAATGCCCAAAAAAACGCAAGCGCCAAAAAAAAACGCCCAGGTGTGTTTTTGCAGCAGCCGTTTTTTTGGGCATTTTTTGGGGTCTTTGGAGGCAGGCAAAACATCTGAACTTCTGTATAGGGGTATATATATATATATATACACACACTTATATGTATTTTACACATACACATATATATGTATATATATATATATATATATATATATATATATATATATATAGGTGTGATAGGAGCGTAACCATATTGGTGCTAATTATTTCATTAGCGCAAGTAGTGTTCTGCTACTTTCACACCTATATATGTGTATGGGTATATATACATATAAGTGTGTGTGTGTATATATACCCCTATACAGAAGTTCAGATGTTTTGCCTGCCTCCAAAAAAATGCCCAAGTGTGTTATTGCAGGGTTTTTTTGGGCATTTTTTTGGGTTCTTTGGAGGCAGGCATGACATCTCATCTTCTGTTTAGGAGTATATATACACACCCCCTTATATGTATATATACCCATACACATATATAGGTGTGAAAGTAACAGAACACTATACTTGCGCTAATGAAATAATTAACACCAATATGGTTACGCTCCTATCACACCTATATATGTGTATGTGTAAAATACATATAAGTGTGTGTGTATATATATACCCCTATACAGAAGTTGAGATGTCATGCCTGCCCCCAAAGAACCCAAAAAAATGCCCAAAAAAAAACCTGCAATAACACACCTGGGCGTTTTTTTTTGGCGCAGGCATTTTTTTGGGCATTTTTTTGGAGGCAGGCAAAACATCTGAACTTCTGTATAAGGGTATATATACACACACACCTATATGTATATATACCCATACACATATATAGGTGTGAAAGTGGCAGAACACTATACTTGCGCTAATGAAATAATTAACACCAATATGGTTACGCTCCTATCACACCTATATATGTGTAAAATACATATGCAGTAAGTGTGTGTGTATATATACCCCTATACAGAAGTTCAGATGTTTTGCCTGCCTCCAAAGACCCCAAACAAATGCCCAAAAAAACGGCTGCTGCAAAAACACACCTGGGCGTTTTTTTTTTGGCGCTGGCGTTTTTTTGGGCATTTTTTTGGGTTCTTTGGAGGCAGGCATAACATCTGAACTTCTGTATAGGGGTATATATATACACACATACTTATATGTATTTTACACATACACATGTATAGGTGTGATAGGAACGTAACCATATTGGTGTTAATTATTTCATTAGCGCAAGTATAGGGTTCTCCTACTTTCACACCTATATATGTGTAAAATACATATAAGTGTGTGTGTATATATACCCCTACACAGAAGTTCTGATGTTATGCCTGCCTCCAATAACCCCCAAAAAATGCCCCAAACAACGCTTGCTTCAAAACCGGCAAGGTGTGAAAATAGTGAAGCCATATCCCTGTTCTATAAGTGACATAATACAAACAATCTTTTTTTTTATGGTTCTGGACATGCTACAGATCTGAAACTTCACAGGTACACTTTTTAGACCACCCAGACACTAAATCAAAATTTTTTTTTTTTTCAATAATTGGCTCTCTATCAAAAATGACAATTTTTAAGAACTTTTTTGTGTGATTAATAGTCCCTGGGGCATGACCCAGAACCCTAGGCACTTTTTAGGGGCATTTATTGGGTTTTAGGGCTTCAAAATGGTGTTTTTTATTACCGAAGTTCGGGTCCCATTCATTTCAATGGGGTTCTGAAATCCGGGCCAAACTTTTGGGAAGTTCGGGTGTTCTGGTCGAAACTAACTTTTCAAAAGTTCGATCATCCCTAAACACTGCACAGTTGAAGTTCAACCTTGCCAAAGAATTGCAGACCAGCTTTTTCTGTTTCCTCTGTGTAGGTTCCCATAGGTGGGTTCTCCAATGGAGCCTATCCTGAAGAGTTCAATCCCTAGGGCTTCAAGCCTACATGGCAGTGTGCTAGGGCTAGCCTCTTCCCATTACCCTGTACACTAGATTATAAAGGACTAAACCAGCCCACCCACAATATCCACACAGTAGGGGGTCTCCTTAAAAGTGGTAATAATCCTTGCTTGCAAACAGTTATTTGATGCCAGATGTGAATTTTAAATATATTTTTAAAAGTAAGACTTCTTCCCTGTGAGGTGATCAGGTGTTGGTGATCAGGTGTTGGTGATCATGTAATGACATGTACTAACAGTTCTTTCCTCTTTATCTCAGACAGCTAAAGTCCATGGACGTGGAGTTGGGACCTCCGTTTACAGTCAGTGGCTCTATGCATGCCCACGGTTCCATCCATACATATCATTATTCTCAATTCCAAGACAATGAGGTGTAATACTACAAATGGTCTTCAAATGATTGTAAGCACAGAACATACAAAGATGAAAACCCTGCTCTTGACTGGTTGTAAGATGGCACACCTAAGCAAACAATGAGTATAATTTATTGTATAAAATCAGGGTTTAAATGAACCTTTCCAGTCATCACAGTGAATGTACCACACACGTTAGCCAAAGACTTGTGTCCACCGCTGTTCTTTTTCTCATGTAGTGACTACAATAGGAATAAACAAGATATAAAAGAACCATAGTTCTTTGTTGCTCCCATACCTCTTATCTTTGTCAATGATACTGTTTTTTTTATACATTCCTTATATACTGAATTTACATGGAATGATGATTTATCCTATTTACTGTATCTATGGAAAATCCGTATGAAATAGTTCTGTTCTGTGTAAATATGGTAGGGTAGGGTTTATCAATCAATGACTCTCATTGTTTTTATTGTATCATGTGGTTCAAAGCAGAACCCCAGCCAAAAATAGATAGATAGGAAACGATTATTAGCTTATTAAAAGATACCGTAATAAAAAAAAACATATTTTGTCGCAATAATCCCCTTCAATGCAGAGATGCCCTTTATAGTTCTTCTTTTCTGCCACTATATGTCCTCAGTCTGATGGCCAGCATCATTCAACCTACTCCCTCTGAGCCCAGGTTTTAAAGGACCCATCCCAGCCTATTACTGGACAGTGAAGGGAGAAGTAGAACAGTGAAAAAGTTGAGTAATTGTGTGTCTGGGACATGAACTAATTTACCTTGTTAAAACTTGTCGAATAGGCTAAGAACGTATATTCCAAGTGATTGTCCTGCTACCCTCTCCTCCTATTAGCATGCTCCTTGGCAGCAAATGAACTGATTGGCTTCTTGTGCTGTTTTTTCCCTTTCACGCTTGAGCCCTGCTTTATAGGGACTACAATAGATCTATATTAGGTAGAATTCAGGTACTTACATTTCTTGCATTTTAAAAATACACTTTGTAATATATTAATGAATACAGAGCTGCATTCTTTTGTGATTTTTCTATCTGCTTCAAATTTAACAATAATAAAATGAATTTACAGTGATTTTGCTACCTTTGTAATGGTGAAAATTGGCACAAAGGTTTTTTTCTTTCTTTATATATTATCCATTATCATTTTTAAAAAAAATAAAACAAGATATTTAGTGTATTAGACATTACAAATACTGTAAATTAGTCATGCAAGTTCAAAACTTTTTGCAATCATGTTGATTTATGGCTGGTGAGCATCTTTGACTATTACCAAACTTTGCCTACTTGTGTTTATTAATGAAATAAAAAAAAAAAAAAATATGGGTTGCCCATATGTTATTTACTGATCACATCTGGCAAATGGACTGATATCCCTGTATTGGGGATATTCAAACATGTAGACATTCACCACACTGATACCAGTTGTCCCAGCATTAGGTGGAGTACTATGATCTTATGGTGCATTCTTGAAGCTCAGTCCAGGCCATTCAGCCATGACATCTGGCCACCTGCTTGGTGTTGCCGGCTTGTATCATTGGCAGAGGCATGCCTTTTGTTTAAGTTTTATTTTAGCTAGTAGGGAATCCCATGTCTGTTTTTTTTTTTCTTTTTACTGCTATCTGAATTCCCCCTCAATTCATTCTCCTCTTATGCTGATAATGTTTTACCAGACAAGAAGTGAGGGAATTCTATGACTGCAACACGGACAGAAAATAAAAGTTTTTGGGATTGACATGCATTTGAACAAGAAAACAACAAGTGAGCAAATGTGAATAAGAAAGAACAAACATAGGACTAACTCATTTGCTGGCTCTCAGTGAGAAGAGTCTGGGTTTAACTCTCAGGAATCTTAGCAAGAATATTTTGAGCTGATACCCCAAGCACATGAATAACTCTTCTGCTGGCTAGCTGGGGTCCTGTGTAGGATCTAATGGTTCGGGTCAACCATCGGTTCGACCCGAACATTGACTGTTCGAAATTCGGCCGAATTCTGAACTTTTTGCGGTAAAAGTTCGGAATTCGGCACCAGAACCACCCAAAATGCAATGGGACAGGAACTGGGCTTTAAAAGCCCGTGATTAACCAGAAACGTGAGTAAAAGCCAATTGAGGGGGCAGGAGGATGCTAGGAATGTGATTGGAGTGACTAGGGGGCCAGAGGCCAATCAGTAGTGAATACGCCCCCCAGTATATAACATAGCCCCGCCAAATCTCTAGCACTGTAATACAGGGGCTGTGGAAGAGAGTGGAAGCAGTTCTGTTACTCCTGCTGCAAAAGTGTCATTTAGCAATTATTAGTGTGAGGAAAGGAATATCTAGTGTAGTTAGGGTACTATATACCACTATAGTTAGATTCAATAATCTAGTTTCTGTAGGGAAAGTGTTAAGTGTCAGGGTGACCGTAGTGTAGTTTAGGGTGAACTGACTCTGACTGCTATGCCAGGGTGACAGAACTCATCCATGTCAGGGTGACCGCCATAAGAAAAAGATCATTTTTCTTAGAATTAATAGTAGAGCAGTGATGGGGCTCCGCTCCTTGTATGCCAGGGTGACCGAACTCATCCATGTCAGGGTGACCGCCATAAGAAAAAGATAATTTTTCTTAGAATTATTAGTAGAGCAGGGATGGGGCTCCGCTCCTGTCACACCTTGGCGTTTTTGTTTCAGGCGTTTATTGGGCTTTTTTGTGGACATCTTTGGAGGCAGGCATGACATCTGAACTTCTGTGTAGGGGTATATATACACACACACATATATGTATATAAACATATACACACATATAGGTGTAAAAGGAGCGGAACCCTATCCTTGCGCTACTGAAATTATTTGCAGGGATGGTGTTACCCTCCTTTCACACCTATATGTGTGTATGTGTATATATATGTGTGTGTGTGTGTGTGTATATATACCCCTATACAGAAGTTCGGATGTCATGCCTGCCTCCAAAGACGCCCCAAAAATGCCCATTAAACGCCTGAAACAAAAACGCCCAGGCACTACAAAAGACTTCAGAAAAGGTTCCTGTACTACTTCAAGGCGACCTCTATCCGACTTGTGCACATAGACTTCAATGGGAGTCGCCTCTAAGTCGGATTCTTATCAATTTTCAAGCGACTGTGATCAGACTTTCCAGGAAGAAGAAAAAGATTACCCAGGCATTCCCCATAGACAAAGTCGCCTATCATTTAAGTCTCTTCAAAGTTGCGCTAAAGTCGGCGCTAAAAAGTCGCTCCTTCATGGGGAGACTTTGAGTCGGAGTAGTGTGAACCGGCTCTAACAGTAACATTGCACAGTATTACATAAATAAAGGCCTTGCTGTGGATTTTTAGGTGTACATGTGCTGTAAGGGTACTATGAGGTTGCTAAATGGACTGCTTCTGTAGGGTCCTTCATGTACTGGCCGTTCCTTGTTACCTCTGGAAAGCTGCTGTTGGAAGATTAGAGAGAGATTTGCCCTCCATTATTGCTACTGATTTCTTTGGAGTATCCTGTATCCCTAAATCCCTCTCCTGTTAAAGTTTCTTGAAGCAATAAATCATAAAAAGACATCCCCAATACTGTCTTGTTAAAGTCAGTGGAATAAACTGGTGCATGTGGTGGTGGGCAGCCTCTGTACTTCTAGGGAGGAACCAGTTTTACCCTACAGGGGTAACACAAGTGATTACACAAGCCCACTATAATTACCCTTAGTTGTACAGTACTGAATTTCTTGGTGTTTTAGTTCTGGATTTCTATATGCTTTTATCTTTCAACTAATAAAAAAATATATAATTGAATAGAAAAATGCGCAATATCACAAGCATACTTGAGGTATACAGAAATTTTATTGGTTCACATGAAGTTGTTTTGCATTATTGAAGTAGTAGAGTATTGTACCGTATTAGTCAATCAACAAAAGCAGAAGGTTTAGAATTTAAGTGATCCCCAGTATTGAGTAACTCGAGATATTAAAGATGCTGCTTTCAAAAAAGGTTTCTTCATTTAAGTTTTTTTTTTTTTTGCCCAATGACAAAATCTTAATGGAAAGATTGCCTTTTTAAAGACTTAGTCAATATCGGGTACCACGTAAATCTCAAGTCCCTTCATATTTAACAATTGAAATCCTTGATTTTCTATTGAATATGTATTTTAGCTTAGATGTTTGTATTTTAACAACCCACATAGTCTGTTTTTCATTTCTCCTCAATAAACACATCAAAGAAATTGGTAGTTACCATTAGGAAGAGGCTTGCAATGTTTTAGGCAGCTTATATGACCCTTGCCATTCCATGCTATATACTATTTGAACCCTTGCCTTGCCATGCTATATACCATTTGACTGTACAGAGAGCCTACTGTAAGCACTCACTAGATAGCAGCTGTGAAATCTGTACAAAAAACTACTTTAAATATACATAGGGTTTTAGAATGTGTCTGGTGTCAAAGCTAAGCAAAGAAAGAAGAAAAAGTTGTGTAGAATGTAACGGACCGTTTCAGCAGACAAGGGGTTAAAATCCGTTTAGGCGATATGCCCCTTTCTGAGAGACAGGCACAGCTACTTGCAGGACACCCAACTCCCGAACTGGATACAAAATAGCACTCCAACCTGGAACCTCACGAATAGCTGCTAGCAGACGAACAGGAAAAGCATACATCAGCTTACACTCCTAGCAATCAGTCTCCAACAGCATACAGTGAATCCCCCCAATAACGAGACAGAGCTGCGAGTTGAGGGTAAAACAGGAACAACATCAACATTTATTGGAAGAACACAGCACACTTTTATACAGAAATTTGAACATCCTTCCCCCAACAACCGTTTTCCCATTGGTCAATTGTAAAGTACTTGCAGTTCCCAATCAGGTCCTCTCCAGCCCATGCAAATGAGGGCTTGAAAACGAGTCAGCAGTTATTTGTCAGATAGCTTGACCAGGAGGACTGCTATGCAAATGAGGACTTGAAAATGAGTCAACAGGGATTGGTCAGATAGCTTTGACCAATGCAAGGAGACAGAAGCCCCAGGGGGCAATCAATGTAAACTATAGTCAGACACAGAACAATGGTTCCCTAACGAGCCCTCAATACACATTACTCTGAGTGTCAATACCTCCCTTAGCAGACAACAGGTGAGGTCATTAGCACATCTGACAAAAGGTGAATGGGGAGCCACCTTAGACAGCCCATCTCCTCAGAACTTCCTGTAATGACCATATTAGGAGTTGACTTCCTGTTCAGAGAGCTCATGGCAAATGGGAACAAAAATCTTCATATTACAAGGGAGACATTATTCTTGAATATGACTGTCCCATTTGTAGTAGTCCAAACCATAGTGTCAGTGTTCACCACCCTCCTGGTCACCCTGCATCCATAACAGATGCAGGGTGACTTAAACATAAGAAAGCCACACAAGGCTGGACATAGTGCCTCCCAACCTCTTTAAAGGAATTTGGGGTCCACAACCCCCATGCCCAAAGTAACTCCTGTCACATAGAACTTTAAAGGTTGCCTCTAGTGATCCCAAATAGGAAGAAAAGGTACTCAGTTCGATATATAAAAATTCAAAGTTTATTACAACATGTTAAAAGTTGTTAAAAACATATCAAAAATATACATGCATGATGGGTATATGTATACACCAACATCTTTCCCTTCGAGTGAGTGCGGTAATTGGCCATACACAGAGACCTGTTTGACGCCCATACATGTAGATATTCTTAGTTCTTTAAAAATGAAGGATCTGGGATTATTTCTAATATGGGGCCCAAAAGGAAATCAATGTGCCATTACCAGAGGATCACTACGTGTTTCGCATATAGCTTCTTCAGGGGTTCCTATTAGTACTGGGAGATGCAGAATAATTAAAATACAATATGCAAGATTTAGATACATATATAACTTTATCAAATCAAAGCTATATCATGATACATTCCCCAGTGGACATTGTCCATATTTCAAAACCTTAGACAATATTAATAGATGTTTAAGTACTTATAAGTACCTACCCAAACTCAAATAGGGAACGTGGGGTACCCGGGCCAGAGTGCGTTAAGGAGAAGGAAAAAACTGCGTATGGGCTTCTCCAAAAGGAATCTGCATTGGACACTGTTCAGCCAGCAAAAAAAGGGAGAAGCTTGCCCATTGAGCCAAATATAGCCTTGCAATTAAATTAATATAATATTAAATTTGATCAGTATGTGTTGATTGCCAAAAATAGGATCTTTTCTGTAATGAACCGAAAAAAGCAGCCGTTTATATTTAAAAAAAGAGGATCAGAATGAATATCTATATACATTCGGGCTAGTCCCTATACTTGTGTAATCATATATATATATATATATATATATATATATATATATATATATATATACACATGTTTCTAATAGGGAACTTACTTGAACAAACAAAATTGGATAAGCTTCAAAATAAGAATAGGGGTAGGATCATATCGTCCCCAGTGTGTTAGCGGTCTCTGCTGTAGATATACATAAAAACAGAGAGGTATATCGCTGTATGAAGGAATAACAATACAATACCAGCAGTGTCAAAACGTTCAGGGACTGACCTTACACGCAAAACCTAAATTTTTTCATGCTGATCCCGGCTGCAAATGGACCCTCCACAGAGGGTCACCTTGAATGTTCCTCATTTCACCTTGACACATTCAACGTGACTCATTCTATCCCGTTCCGGACATGCACAGCTTAGTTGCCCTGCTGCGCATGCCTAGAGACACACCCACCCGTGGTCACGCCGCGAGATACATAGCGTGGCGGGTGCAGGGAGGATACACCCTCAGCAGCCATTTACTCCCTCCTATATATAGGGGGATATACTAAGATGACCCGAGTGAAAATCTCATCTACCCTCTCTGCGGAGGGTTCATTTGCAGCTGGGATCAGCACGAAAAAAAAAATGAGGTTTTGCGTGTAAGGTCAGTCCCTGAACTTTTTAACACTGCTGGTATCTTTTGTTATTCCTCTATTATATCAGCCCACAACAGGTTTTACCTGTCACAGGGTCACAGGAAAGATTCTGGGTCACAGAAGTGCAAAAGTAGAAGTACACCTGTGACCCACATGAGAAGTATGGCCAA
Source organism: Pelophylax lessonae (assembly GCF_965119305.1). Lineage (NCBI taxonomy): Eukaryota > Metazoa > Chordata > Amphibia > Anura > Ranidae > Pelophylax > Pelophylax lessonae. Next base: position 131,399,982 of record NC_138779.1, on the reverse strand, counting down.
ACAAGTTTTGATCATGCTTCTCTTATAACTCCAGGAAAAGGAGTAGGAGGAAAAATAGTCAAGTAATAAGAAAACGTGTTTTCAGGGAAAGATGTCACTGTAGCTTACTTTGGTACCAGTTCAAAGACAATTTCATGTTATATGTGCCCATTTTAAAAAATAGTATATACTGTACATTCACCTGTGATTATTGAGGTTTTAAATAGCAACACTAGATTGTGGAGTATGCCAAAGGTAATCAAAGGTTGTAAATCTAGGTGTGTTTAGCTAATCACACTCATACTCTGGGCTGGCAGGTGAGCATTCTGAATACGTGACCCTGTAGTCTAAGGTATATACTGTATACTCTATATCTTCAAACATTAATTATCAGTGTGTCACACATGAGAGGTTTGAGCTATTTCCAACTCCAAAGGCATGCTGGAAGGCTAATTGGTTCCTGTCCAGATTGGTCCTAGTATGAGTATGTATGGATGTGACAGGGACCTTGGATTGTAAGCTCCTTGAGAGCAGGGACTGATATGAATGTACAATATATATGTAAAGCGCTACGTAAATTGACAGCGCTATATAAGTACCTATAATGAATAATGAATGAATTCCCCGTGTGACCCTTTCTTCCCCTATACCCTTTGAGTACACTAAACTAGTTTAAAGCAAACCTCTAAAAAAAATAAAGAAAGCACAGTATGTTAGGCATTCTCTGGTGTATTAACGCATGGTCACTGTTCCTGTAGACTGGCAGGTAGCTTGTCCTTCAGTGCCCTCCCAGAATGCAGTGCTTGGTACAGGAGTGGCCAGTTCCCAGGAGGCCAAAACCAAATTTCAGGAAAAGTCATTTTTTTCCTTTGGGGAGGCTGTAGTGGGGACTAAAGCAGCGCTACCTTAGACAGTGGCTTGTAAATGCAATGATGGTAAAATCAGTCTTGCCCTTACACACATCCCTATCAACCTCCATTACACCTGTTGCTTTAGCTTTCAATGGTATATGTTTGTGTGAACCAAGGAAAAACTGTGAATTATTGTCCTAGCCACCAAGTCCCCCCCTCTAGCCAATCGGCATGCGCGTGTAATGTTTACTCCCTTTTTTTGCAGTAGCCCTGTTCAGGTTCATTGCCCACTAACATGGGTATTTAACCTGAGTTCCTCTTCTCTAGGCTATGTCTAGCTATCCTAATCAGTGAAGGCTAAAACTGCCTATTCCTTACAAGCTGTTAACAGGTCAAAGTCAAGTACTTACACTACTTGCATTTGTAGCGCCCTCCCCAACCTCCAGAGGCCTGGTGGTGACCCCCAGAGACAGGAAGGGCTGACATTCCTCCTCAGGGTGCAGATTATTAGGCATGGTGGGTAGTGAACAAGATAGAAAGAGGGGCGCGAGTCACTTTTATGCTTAAACCAAGAGAAGTTTATTTCTCACAACAGGAACATAATGGGAGAGAGGGGTAGGGAACAGGACACCCTTAGTGAAAAATGGCAGATTGTCAGACTCCTTAGACACAAGTGCAGCATAGGTAGACAGCAATACAGGAAAAGAGCCTTTAAGCAATGGACTGACCTGGGAGGCAACTCTTCTCCCCTGGGTCCAGTTTCTTATAGCAATCTGTACTTTGTAGCATTAGCTGTCTCCTATAGCAACAGCATGTAACTCACAGAAGGTGTAGGATGCTGGGCATGATTCTCTCTGAATGCTTTCCCAGGCTCTCCATGGTTCCCCGTTTCTTAGGAGAGTCACCTCTGGTTCCTGCATCTCAGGTCTTCCTCCCTTCCTTCACTCTTTCAGGCAGTGTGCAGGTTCTCCCTCTCAGAGCCCCAAGCACAGGGTTAGGCCTCAGACTTCAGGCCTACCCAGCAGCAGCTGTTCCTCACACACCCACCCAGACCACACAGATCACCTGACTTCCTCCTAATAAATAGCCTCTCCCAGCATGCTCAGCTACCAGTGTGATTGGCTGAGAGAAACATACATCATCATAGCCTGACTCACTGTAATTCATCACACTAATGCCAAAGGCAACAGTGCCACCTACTGACAAAAGGGAGAAATACAGCCAAACCAGGATTAGGAGGGAAATCCAATGACCACAAGACTATAAAATCAGCCAGGCTAGCTACCACCTAGCACAACTAGGCTTTCTAAATATACTGTAATGATACACCTTAGATTGTCACAGAAAAAACTTTTACGCCACCTGTGTAAAGTGTTAGTAAAATATTTATATATATATATATATATATATATATATATATATATATATATATATATATATATATAGTATATATGTAGCACTACTCCCTTGGGAGCTGCTGGTTATGGGTTCCCCTGGGTTACCATTAGAAACAACATGACAGTTTGACATTTTTCCCAAGTGTTTTAGCTCAGTCAAGAAACAGTCCGGTAACTTTGGCTTTTGTGTTTTTATTTGGAACTAGGATAGGAGAAGGGAATGAGTGGGATACTCCAACTTTATACACCATGCACAATAGGCTAGGATGGCTTGGAAATGCTGAATGACGCTGAGAAACACTGTGTAACGCTAGTCACGGCTAGGCCGCTGCTTCACTTTGCCCTTACCTGTGAAGTATATTTGGATGAGCTTTCTGAGGTAAACTGTACTGTACTGCAGAACAACTTCAGGGCCCTTCCTGGCACCCCCTTTGTTCCTAATCTTCAGGGTCAACTACACAGTACCCCCTTTACTGATACACTTCCAGTGTGAGCTAGCTCCTTGATCCCCTGACTTCTCTGGAGTGGTCCCCTCTCCTAGGCAGACCCTTAGGCAGATCTCCTAGTACTCATGATACTGTTTTTCCCCAAGATGATTCTGCCAGCAGCTCCACTTGTCAGCACTCTGGATCCTCTGCAGCTCAGCTCCACACCTGGTTCACTAGGCCGACTGCCTGAACCACCTTCCTCACACTTGCAGGAGGAGAGACAGCCGTCCACCTCCTCCTGGGACTTTGCTCCTGCTAAAAGACACCCTGTCAAATGCTCCCTCCGGATTTATAGCCAATCCCAGGATGCATTGCAGCAATGCCCACCCACTGAGACAGCCATAAACCCTGATGTGCTACTGGTTAGGTTTCTTCCACTGTCCAACAAGTTCCCTTATTGGATACAGTAGGGAGACTCCCTTAGACTCAATAAATCACACCTGGAAACATGTGACAGGCTAAACTAACAGACCAGGCTCTCCTGATAAGCAGAAAAGAGCCACCAAATGCGTTTTCCTAGCACCTACCTAGGAGGGTGCTACATATATATGGCACTGCAGCTTTGTGACTGATAAGTCACTGGATCAGGATCAGTGATTATAGGACTGGCAGGGGGTTGCTGGGATGAGACCACGCTTTGATATACACTACACTGTATTACCAAAAGTATTGGGACGCCATCCTTTACATGCACATGAACTTTAATGACATCCCAGTCTTAGTCTGTAGGGTTTAATATTGAGTTGGTTCACCCTTTGCAGCTATAACAGCTTCAACTCTTCTGGGAAGTTGGTCTACAAGGTTTAGGAAATGTCTATGGGAAGGTTGGACCACTCTTCCAGAAGCACATTTGTGAGGTCAAGCACTGATGGGTGCGAGAAGGCCTGGCTCGCAGTCTCCTTAGTTCCAATGAAGAGCACTCTTAAGGTGTCAGCATAACAAGACATTTTGGACAATTTCATGCTCCCAACATTGTAAGAACCGTTTGGAGATGGACCCTTTCTGTTCCAACAAGCTTTGTTCACCAGTGCACAAAGCAAGGTCCATAAAGACATGGAAGAGCGAGTTTGAGGAGGAGGAGGAAAGGAAAGTCCTGACCTCAACTTGATAGAACACCTTTGGAATAATCTAGAGCCAGGCCTTCTCGTCCAACATTAGTGCCTGACCTCACAAATGCACTTCTGAAAGAATGGTCAAACATTCCCATAGACACACTCCTAAACCTTGTGGACAGCCTTCCCAGAAGAGTTGAAGCTGTTATAGCTGTAAAGGTTGGGCCAAGTCAATATTGAACCCTACAAACTAAGACTGAGAAGCCATTAAAGTTCATGTGTGTGTAAAGGAAGGTGTCCCAATACAGTACTTTAGACAATATAGTGTATGTCTAACTGAAACAAACATGCCACGAGTGTGCTCTAAAGCCCCGTACACACGTACCGATGGTCGGCTTACAAATGTTCCTCTTTTCTCCCCGGGATGTCGGTGTCTGCTGAAAAGTGCAAAGACAGCACAAGGACAGCACAAGAATTTTGTCCGCCGACTGCAGAAGTGATGTCATGTAATGGTTAACTTTCCCTGTGTTTTCTATTTTCTGAGCATGCCCAGTCTTGCAAATCTGCGGTCTGTCGGCCGAATTGTGTACTGACAGGCGAACAATCGTCCGTTCTGGTGTCGGCATACAAATATTTTCATGTTTGCACGAAAGACTTTTGTCCGCGGATTGTGCGCAGACATCTGTCGGAGGCACCATACTAACACGCGTACAATCGGCAGATCCTTCGTCCACCGACGTTTGTATGCCGACGATCGGTACGTGTGTACGGGCCTTTATCCTTTATAAAATAAAAGAACCACATTACATAGAGCATTCTCTTTATTTGAAAAAAATGCTTCTTTTACTAAAAATCATTATGTACACATCTCAGATCATACCTCTATAAATAATAGTAAAATTGTCTCAACAACATCTATATCCATAAAAAATACAATAGAAATCACATACTATGTAATTATCAGGATATAAACAAATAAATAAATACATATATATTAGTGTGTCAAAAATTGTGCAAAATGAAATGTACTAAGAACCACATATACAGTAGAAGCTTTATTATTACACAGTAATACCCTTAAAATAAGTTTTTTGCTCAATACATTAAGGATCTTGAAAGTGGCCTCAAAGTATAAGTGCACCCAGTAGCAGTTACACTTTTAATGTACTTTCCCCTGCCCCCAGCCCCTCCTGCAAGTCTTAGGGCTCTTTCACACAGGCTTTCCGTGTGAAAGGTCCGCTGCTGGACTTTTTTTTTTTTTTTTCACGGAGCGGATGACATTTCTGTCATCCGCTCCGTAGGTCCGCATATCATCCCATCCGTTTGCGGATGATATGCGGACCTAATGTAAGTCTATGGGGGATTGCGGATGTCAGCGGATGACACTGCTGACATCCGATTTTCCTTCCTTTCCGTTTTTTGAACGGAACAAAAATAGGATTTTTTCTGTTCCAAAAAACGGAACAGAACTGACAGGAGGAAAATCGGATGTCAGCGGATGGTATTCCGCTGACATCCGCAATGCCATAGACTTACATTATGTCCGCAAATCATCCGCAAACAAATAGGATGATTTGCGGACATACGGAGCGCCCGTGTGAAAGGGCCCTTATACTTCCCTGTGTAAAACACAGTTGGGGGAGTCTGTTCAAGTGGAAACTTTAACACTGCATGCTGAGTTGACAGATGGCATTGTCTGCCAACTCAGCTATTCAAGTCAATGGGCATGTGCACATTAGCCCTATTATAAACTGCCATTTAAAAAAAAAAAAATATACAAAAAAGAATGGCATTCAGGAGGTGGCAGGATTGCTTTATGAACGCCTGACAGCAGCTGCTTAGCCATACTCTGAAAAGCAATCCATTGCAGATCGCTTTTTAGAGCTTGGGGTAACATGAACCTAGCCTTAGGAATATTAGATCGTAAGTTCATTTGAGTGTGAGTCTCATGTAAATGGTTTAGAATTTTTTGTGAAGCATTGCAAAATATGTCAGAAAATATGGTAAAAGGGGGCAAGTCATGTTTATTCTGAATACCAATTCATATGCATATGCTAGCAATAATCCTGTCCTTTTAATATGTGAAGAAAACCCACACAAACCCTGGTCAGTATATATGCAGGTGATGATCCTAGTGAGAATAAAATCCAGAAAATCAGAGCTGTAATGAAGCAGCATTACTAACATATTAGTGAAGAAAGCAAACTGAGATTTTTTTTTTTAAAGCCTTAGTTAAAAAAAAAAAAAAAATCAGCACAAGACACATGACTTACTATCAATCTGATGTGTCCCCTGTGCTGCTGGTTCTTCATTTAGTTGAAATCCTCCTCCTCTGTTTCACCCCCTTACCCCATGCTGACATAATCTTCTAAATGAAGAATGGACAGATGGATAAATTAAAGGCCTGCTTCCTCCATTCAGAGGAGATTTTTGATTCATAGAAGCTATAGTACAGCTTCTGTGAATAGAGGAGGGGGCAGCAAGGGTGGGTACTCTTAATGAGTGCAAATGAGAGGTCCCTCATCTCAATGAATCCCTGCTGCACCGGAACATTACAGTGGCGGGGGTAGGGGGATCAGAAGAAGAGGATTTCAACTAAACAAGGAGCACAAGATCCAAACTGGAATACAATAAATCACGTCCCTTGTGCTGATTTTTTTTTTTTTACAAAATTTAGGCTTTAAGCATTTTGCTGGAGTTGGTTTTAACCGCTTGCCGACCGCCGCACGACTATTTACTACGGCGGTCAGCCCCTCACAGGCATGTGACGTAGGTCTACATCGCTAGCCTGTGAGGCTCTAGGGAGCGAGCGCGCGCCACCGGACCCCCCCCCCTGCACGTGTGCCCGGCGGACCCGATGTGCGCCGGGCACTCGCGATCTTCCGGTACACCGGAAGAAAGGCAGGCGGCTAATGTAAACAAAGCCACCTGTCATTCTTCCCTGTGTAAGAATGGAGATCACACGGTTCTACTATGTAGGACCATTGATCTCTGTTCTTACACCAGTAGCCACAGCCAATCACAGTTAGAAACACGCCCCTAGGGACACACTTAACCCCTCCCTCTCCAATAAAGTTAACTCCTTCACTGCCAGTGTAATTTTTACAGTAACAGTGCATATGTAAAGCACTGATTACTGCAGTAATGTCACTGGTAACCCCAAAAGTGTCAAAAATGTCAGTCAAGGGTCCGATCTGTCCACCACAATGTTGCAGTCCCGCAAAAAAAAAATCGCAGATCGCCGCCATTACTCGTTAAAAAAAAAACAACAAAAATGACAAAAATCTTTCCCTTAGTTAGTAAACACAATAACTTTTGCGCAAACCAATCAAAATACGCTTTTTGCAATTTTTTTTACCAAACATATGCAGCATAAAACAAATTGGCCTAAAATGTTAAAAAATTTTGATTTTTACTTTTTTTTGGGGGAATTTCATATAAAAAAAATGTGAAAAATATTGTTATTTTTGCAAAATTGACGCTCTTTTTTTGTTTATAGCGCATGATCAAAAAATCGCACACGTGATCAAATACCACCAAAAGAAAGCTCTGTTTGTGGGAAAAAAAGGACGTCAAATTTGTTTAGGTACAGCGTCGCAGGACCGCGCAATTGTCTGTTAAAATCACGCAGTGCCGAATCGCAAAATACCCCCTGGTCAGGAAGGGGGTAAAATCTTCCGGGGCTTAAGTGGTTAAATCAGTTCTACCTTAAAATCAGTTTTAATATTATAAAAAAACTCTCCCCCATGTTTTGTTACCCTTATTGCAAGGTGCATTTTCCACTGACACTCACATATCCCAACCATTTCCCCTAAGACCTAGTGTCCATGAGTTGTTCTACATCTCCAAGTGATAGAACACTGACACCTAAATCCCAAAGTTTGTTGCTGAATGGGCTGTATGCCACTGTAAGGGGTATTGATGATTGAAAGGCATCAGGAAGTTGAATCCATGGTTGCAGCAAAGAATGAAACTCTTTCTGGTGATGAAAGTCTACTTGGTTTTTCTGCTGATTCTGTTGTCCTTGAGATAAGTACTCTTTTATTTGTGGTTGCCATGTACTCTCCAGTTCTTTCCTTTCTAAAATAGTTGTGTTCTCTTCTGGTACTTGCTGTCTCAGGTAACCCAGTCCTTCATGTACCATTACTGTCTCAATGCTCGTACCACAAGTTTGGATGTCTCTATCATCAATACCATCACAACAGCTGATGAAGTTCTGGGAGTCTGTTGATAGGCTGATACCACTGTCTTCACTTTTGGTGCTTTCTCTTTCACAAGAGTGCTCCTCTAGTGTGTTTGTATCCGTAATATCAGGTTTTGACTTTGACAGATTTACACCTACAGAGGGCACTTCAGAGAACTTTGACATATCGGTGACAAAGATTTGGCTTCCAAAACCACTGTCTGCACTGCTGCGCATCAAGGAGTGCCTGAGCTCTGGCATGAGATGTTCAATTTGGTCATTCTCCCAGTGCAGGGTTGTCTCAATAACAGAGGATGATGGTTTATCCATCCATGACCAACTTCTCTGAATAAGAGACTTCTGCGGAAAGAATTACATATTTGGTCATTATTTTGTAACGCTTTTTTTTGACATGTTTACTTTACTTCTCTTGCTTGTGCATACTCATGCTCTTCTGTGGGCTGGTAGCAGGAGTATAGAAAGATTCATGCACACTATTATTTGTTGGTGTTTTATGTGTCTAGTGACAATTTCCCTGGCCCGGGAGCTACTCGTCCTGCATACAAGTAAATGGCTGTACGCAGCTGTACATTTGGAAATGCTGATGCTTCTTTGGATTAGCATTTCCATGTGCATGCGCTTCCAATGTACTCCCCAAGCATGGAGATTTCACATTCAGAAAATACTTTAGATGCACATTCATGGGTAAAGAAGCATCAGCGTTTACAAGAGTACGGCCTCTTTGTCATTTTACTCACTATCTTTAACTCTATAATACAGGTACATAGTGGACTGTGTATCAAAAAATAATCCACGCCACGGGTATCTCTGTGGGTAATGACAAAAGTAAATAATAATTAATAATGAAATAAACAATAATGCATTATCATTATTAATAATAATATTTGCAATAATTAAAACCGCAAAAGGTTAGTGAATTTCCTATTCCAAGTTATTGGCCTTCTCTTATTGTTCAATTTTAATTTAGAAGGTATCACACATGTGATGCAGTATTACCTACTATATGTTCACGGTTTCATTTTGTCTGTTACAACTTCCATTTGTAACTTTAGGAACTTTTAATTTAAAATGTACACTGACAACCTCAGGTCAATATTTTGTCTTAAACTAGAACCTTATACTATGCATTCCATAAATGACTATTTCTTGTATGAACACAATTTCAATGTCAATAAAATGTTTTTGCATTAAAAAACGCAAAGGTTTACAATGTTAGCAAGAACATTGTGACTGCACTATAAACAATTAATTAAAAAATATATGAAACCAATATTTACCTACTCATTACTCAAAATTCATCAATGAGTGCCTACTAAATAAATATTAAAATGGTGTAATTAATCATCAAACATTAACAAATCGTCTGTGTAACAATCAATCAATAAATAAAACATTAATTAATTTCATATAGAAGTAATCATAATCAACATACCCTCAGTGTCCATTTTGTAGTTAATTAAAAAAAACAAATGAATAAATAAAATTGTGAAGCACAAAACAATCTATCACAAAATGTCCCCAGTGTAGGTAAAAGTACTGATAATCTGTATAAAAGTTTACTCCACCATAAAGTGTAAAAAAGTTATCGTTTTCTTCTGAAAAAAATCCACACCACGGGTTGATTTACCAAAACTGGAGAGTGCAAAATCTGGTGCAGCTCTGCATAGAAACCAATCAGCTTCCAGATTTTTTTTTTTTTTTGTTAAAGCATAATTGAACAAGCTGAAGTTAGAAGCCAGTTGGCTACCATGCACAGCCGCACCAGATTTTTCACTCTCCAGCTTTAGTGAGTCTACCCCCACGTGCCCAACACTAGGAAGGATGGCACATGTGTTTGTAAGCACCACCAGCGCTAACAGTAAAAATGGATGCGAGGGGACGGCTTGTGCTGAAGGACGTCACCCAATGAAGCTCCACTCCATGCATTTCGGCATGATGTAGTCATTACAACAGGATTTTATGCTATGTAACGCTTCTCTTTCTTACATGGTGATGGAGAGCACTGTTCTAACCCCGAATATGCTGGAAAGATGCATTACCCTGGTGTGAGTATCCAATAGCCTTTGGTGGAGGACATGTGAACTTTTTCTGAAGAAAAGGATAACATTTTTATACTTTGGTGCTTATATAATAGTATTTATTTATTTGTTAATGGACACTGAGGGTATGTTGATTATGATTAATTCTCTATGAAATGAATTATTTTTTATTCATTGATTGATTGTTACACTGAAGATCTATTTGTTTAATGTTTAATGAGCAATTGCACAGTTTTTAATATTTATTTAGTAGGCACACTTTGATGAACTTTGAGGTATGAGTATATTGATTTCATTTATATTTTTGGTTACATCTTGAATAATTATGTATAGCTTAGTCATAATGTTCTTGCTAACACAGCGGCCTGTGCAAAATTTTGCATGGCTCTAATATTTTTCTTTTTTCAAACTACAGCTCTTTGAAGAAATATTTTGGTCTGAAATGACAGCAGCCTGTATATTACTTTATTGGGATTAATCAAGATCTTACACCATATTACCAAAAGTATTGGGACACCTGCCTTTACACACACATGAACTTTAATGACATCCCAGTCTTAGTCTGTAGGGTTCAATATTAAGTTGGCCCACCCTTTGCAGCTATAACAGCTTCAACTCTTCTGGGAAGACTGTCCACAAGGTTTAGAATGTGTCTATGGGAATGTTTGGCCATTTTTCCAGAAGCGCATTTGTGAGGTCGGGCACTGATGTGAGCGAGAAGGCCTGGCTCTCAGTCTCCACTCTAATTCATCCCAAAGGTGTTCTGTTGAGTTTGGGACTCTGTGCAGGCCAGTCAAGTTCCTCCACCCCAAGCTCACTCATCCATGTCTTTATGGACCTTGAGTTGGAACAGAAAGGGGACATCCCCAAACTGTTCCCAACAAAGTTGGGAGCATGAAATTGTCCAAAATGTATGGGCGTATGCTGACGCCTTAAGTGTTCCCTTCACTGGAACTAACGGGCCAAGTCCAACCCCTGATCCCCAGGTCCATAAAGACATCAATGAGTGAGTTTGGGGTGGAGGTACTTGACTGGCTTGCACAAAGTCCTGACCTCAACCTGACAGAACAACTTTGGGATAAGCTAGAGTGGAGACTGCAAGCCAAGCCTTATATTTCAACATCAGTGCCTGACCTCACAAATGCGCTTTTGGAAGAATGATCAAACATTCCCATAGACACACTCATAAACCTTGTGGACAGCCTTCCCAGAAGATTTGAAGCTGTTATAGCTGCAAAGGGTGGGCCGACTCAATATTGAACCCTTATGGACTAAGACTGGGATGCCATTAAAGTTCATGTGTGTTTCAAGGCAGGTGTCCCAATACTTTTGGTAATATACTGTATATAACAAGGATCCTCATACTACACATCCCATGAGGCATTGTAAAACTCTGACATTCACAGACACGACTAGGCATGATGGGAATTGTAGTTCCTGAACAACTGGAGGGCCATAGTTTGAAGACCCCTGGTATATAACCAGGAAATAAAAGGAAGAATTTGTATGTTTGGTAAGCTGCATATAGACATTTTGATCAAGAGGGGCCAGTGTTTTTTAGTGTGTCCTCTTCCTGTTACAAACGAAATTTGTTAAATTATATACTTGTAAAGTCTTTTTTACTCACTAGAGTTATGGGTGTCTTGACAACTCCCCGAGTATAAAAACAGATAAAGACATTGACAAAGATCAATAGAACCACAAAAGTTAGAATACAGGAGGCCACCACCAAGAGAGTGCTGTTTGAAATGCCTGCAGAGACAAAGAAGAAATTAGAAATTAGCATGGGCTCAACCTTCTGAAATTTGCATGTGAGATAGATGGCAGCTGATGGAAACAACACAAAACCTGGTTTTCAAAGGTTGGATGAGTATTTCTGTAAACTGGGCCCTGATCTTCAACACCATATGTTTTTAAACAGTTACTCCAGAGCAGATCATCATGCAACATCCACACTTTGCACACGGATCATCGTATGTGAGATGTCCCTGAACCACTGAGACACATTGCGTATGTAGAGGCTTCTTAAGTACTTGTCTCTATACCAATGATAGAATGCTGTACTAATGATAGAATCCTACAAAGGAATGTCTTTCTATATAGATGACAGTTTCAAGGTCTCACATAGTACAGTTCCTTCTAAGAAGGATTATTCATGTAGGGTGGAACAAAAGAGGTTCTATAGTAATAGTCCAAAACGTAGTTAAAGGCATTTATTACATAATATATTTTGCCTTGTGGAAAATTCTTACATGCCAAGAGTAAAGAGTCATGAAGGCAATTGTATCATAAATATCATAGTGTTGTAAAAGCTTCCTTGATAATTATCACTGCAGAAGTACAGGTATCCTTGTTTTTTTAAGTGAATCTGTATACTTTTTCATTTTAGTGACATGTTGCTATATCTTAGAAATGTAGACGGACTATTAAGCGGTCACCATCTTTATTCCTCACTTCCCACAGGCCATTCCTATTATTTCTTACTGCAGTAACACCACATCATCGTTAAAGGTGAACTCAGGACATATGTCAAAAACAATAATGAATGCAGTTATTTATTTAAAAATATATTTTAGATGTAGCTTGTTTAATTAACTTAATTTAAAGCAGTCTCTTATAATTCCTTTTCAACAGACTGAAAGAGGGAGGGGCAGTATTTGGGACTAGATCATGGGTGCTCAACCCGTGACCTTCCAGTTGTTGTGGAACTACAATTCCCAGCATGCCTCTGCCTTTGGGAGTCATGCTTGTAACTGTCAGCCTTGCAATGCACCATGGGGCTTGCAGTTCTGCCACAGTTGGAGGGCCACAGGTTGAGCACGCATGGACTAGATGAACAGAAATAAAAGTCCATTGTCAGGTAAAATATCAGCTGTGTAATTAGCTGTTTGCATGGAGTTTAGGCTTAGGCCCCTTTCACACGGGCTTTCCGATCAGGTCCACCTGTCAGTTTTTCAGGCAGACCTGATTGGACACTACATTGTCCTCTATAGAGCGGTGGATGTCAGCGGATACATGTCCGCTAATGCCCCATACACACGTGCAGATTATGTGCAGACTTTTGTCTGCAGACTTACCTTTTCTATGTAGTGCAAGGGCCTGCCAGATTGCATACAAATTGAAAGTGTTTAGGTTTGACCTCATATTATATGGTTTTGGTAAGTCTGCAGACAAAAGTCTGCAGATAATCTGCACGTGTGTATGGGGCATAACACTCACTGCCATCCGACCTGATCCTGTCCACCAAAAACAGATGGATGGTGGTCCTATTTTCAATTCCTCTGGCCGACCGGATGGCAATGGATTGAAACAAAGAGGCGGTCTGTTTTTATCTGATTGCCCCATAGTGTAAAGTGGGACTGTATCTGTGTCCACTCTGCATAGCGGAGCGGACATGGACCTGACATCCGCCTGCTCAGTGGGGATCAGCGGAGAGATCCCCCACTGAGCAAGGGGATTCTACATAGCAGAGGCATCTGTGTGAAAGGGGGCCTTAAAGTGGTTGAAAACCCCCATCTATGAATTGTATCTATAGGTAAGCCTATAATAAGGCTTACCTATAGGTACTGTAAATATCTCCTAAACTTGCACAGTTTAGGAGATATTTACTGTATAGTGCGCCAATGATGTCATTGGCACATGCACTCTGAAGGAAGGGCTGCCTGTGCTGTTTCTTCAGAGCCCTGTGCGTTGACTGGCGCTCCCGCACGCATGCGCGGGAGTGACATCACATGGCTCCGGCCTGTAGCACAGCTAAAGTCCGCGGACCCAGAAGGAAGACGGCTGAAGATGGATGCGGCCTCCAGTGGGGACGAGGGCTTAGTTTGGAGGTAAGTGTCACATAATGTGCTAATATGTGATGCATACTAGCACATTATGCCTTTACTTTTCAGGTAACAAAAAAAAAAAAAATCACTGACTTTACTTCCTCTTTAAACTGGCACATAAAGCTTAACCACAGGAAGACATAAAAAATACATATGAATACAGTTCAGTGTTCATTTAAAGAGTTATAAAAACTCACCTTGTTCGGGGAGGTAAATGCAGATCTCTGAAGAGGCTTCCCCAATGTTGTTACGGGAAGAAATTGCAGGCTGAATTTGTATACAATACTCCTGTTCCTCAGCCAGGCCCGTAATATGGAACCATTCACAGTGATTCACCTGCTGAAACTGAAAGCAAATACTGATTTCAGACAATACGTACTATTAAACCATATACTGTAAGACATACTGCAATCAATGTTACATGTTTACATTGCTAAAAACTGAACTCCGTAAAGAACATGATTTGTTTTTACTTTTGCTATGTAAGTAACTACTTCTATTGATGCCTGAACCCTGTAGTGGGTCAAGTGCTCTTCACCTTATCCATTTTTAAAAAATGTGCTTTCACTGAATACAAGGCACTCTGATGAATGTCAAGATCTCCCCTTGTAGTCTGCTTTACAAAACGACAGTAAAACCATGGTTTGCGAGCAATGTGGTATACAAGCGTTTTGCTAGACGAGCAACATTTTTAAAAAAACTTTAACTTGATATATGAGCGCGGTCTTGCAATACGAGCAGAAGAAGGATCACAGTTGTAATGTAAATTTATGGGGCTTTATTTTTAGGGAAGTCACGGGAAGTCACGGGTTGGAGGTCATGGGGGCAAATTGGATCTGTTAGGTAGAATCTGGGAAGCAGCCATTTATGGACCCTCCTGGTACCCTCCTCTTTATTGTTATGTATTGTTTGCACACCCCCCCCCTTTTTTTTTTTTGACTGTTGGATGGAATTGGGGTATGGAAATGTAGGGAGGAGGAAGACTGGGAAAATACCCATGTTTTGAATAAGTAATTATATGTAGATTGTGGGGTATGAGGTAATTATATGTATATTGTGGGGCGTGTGGAATGCTTTCTTATATATATCTCAGGAACACTACTGGTGATTTTAATTGTAATGTAATAAGAAAGAGTTTAAATCCACAGTTTTAATTAAAAAAAAAAGTGGAATGACACTTAACAATGTTACAAACTATATATCAAACGTTAAGGAGTCTTGTTCTCATCCGTGTAAACTCTCTAGTGCAGTTGGGGAATGTAGTTCCAAAACATCTGGGGTGCCAAGGTTCGCCATCACTGGGCTAGTGTATACAGTACATGGCCAGAGGTCTGGGGGCACTTGTGGCTCTCAGCGCTTCCTGGAGAACTGGGAGACACTAGGAGACACTCCCAGCTGGTTGGGCTGGCATAACGTGTGTTCGGAGCACCCTGGAAGTGATGTCAACAGTTGTCCAGTGTTGTTCAGGAAGTGCTGTGAGCCACCAGCACCCCCAGACCTCTGGCAACATACTGTATACACCAGCGGCTTTACACAGATGAACACCCGACTCCTTGACGTGGAATATTGTTTTTCACATTGTGAGTGTCATTCCACTTTTTTTTACATTACTTTGTATTGCCGTAATAATTTTTATATGAATAAATGGTTGTGGAACGAATCATCCTGAGTTTCCATTATTTCTTATGGGTGAATATGCTTTGATATACGAGTGCTTTGGATTACAAGCATGTTTCTGGTACGAATAATGCTCGCAATCCAAGGTTTTACTGTATAAGCAGAAGGCAACACAGGCAACAGAAAATGTTTTTGAATTTTTTGGATGGTTCTTAATAATATGTTGTTTAATTTCATTAGAAGGTGGTCATATAAATTCTTGCCAAAACACTCCAGTACAAGCTGCTGTGCTCAGAGCGTGCATTCAGTGATCGCTATCACATATTATCTATTCACTTGGTGATGTCTATTCTTCCATGAGCAAACGCAGGTGGGTCTTGCTACATTACATTAATCAAAAACAGAGGATGAAATCCAGAACAAAGTGTTGCAAATAGAAAAAGATATGTAATTGAAAATTGGTAAGCCAATGTCCTGATCTTAATCCATCTGAAATGCTGTTTCATGATCTTAAGCAAAACATCCCAAAAATTTACATGAACTAAAATAACCTTGCATAAAGAAATAAGTCAGAATATGTTTTTAGTGAATATATATTACATTTGTTAATAAGAAGCACATTACATTTGTCAATAGCACTGACAGTAAGACACACATACCGTGTGGTTATCTGAGGTTCGTCGAATATCGATATGGTACATGCGGTGTCGGGGAAAAAATTCTTCAAAGCGCTTGCTAATGTTATTCGATGTAACTATTGGCAGAGTGATCTGAACAAGTAAGGAAGGCCCATCCACATCCACTTGTACAGATGGTGGAGGCAGAGTAACTGCAAGACAACCATGTATTTTGCAGTTAGCCTACGTATCATTGGCAAATCAAATCAAATAGATATACAATATCATATATGAAATGCTAATAAAGGCAGGTGTTTCAAAGAGTCAAAAACAGACTGTAATCCTTATCCTGTTTAATTTTTTTCAATCTGTAGAAGTACAATGCCCATCATGAATTCCATTATCTTTCCAATCAGTTTTAAAAATTCAAGACAGGTAAGCAGGACCATAAACCTTTCTCAATAGAACCTTTAGGCTGCCTATGGATAGTTAGAAATTCAAATCTATGTATGGCCATTCCTGCTCCACAGAAAGCCTTGTTATAGGTTTATAGGTACATTTCATGCTTTGGCGTTTACTCTCACTTTAAGTGAGGCCCTCTGCATGAGCAGTCTAAAGCCTAGTACACATGCAACGATTTTCCGCCGACCGGTCGTCCGTCTTTTGTCCAGAGTGGTGTTTTGTTGGTTGGAATGTGCCTAGACTGCACACAAATTTTCCCGCCCAGCAAAATTCTACTTCAGAAGTGATGTCATATGTTGGTTTGCTTTCTTTGTGTTCTTTCTTCGACATTTTTCCCTGTCGAAATCTGTACTGACTGCACGAAAATCGGCTGTGTTTTGACGGAGGACAAAAATTTTATAGCCTGCACACCAGATTTTTTCGGCCGAAAAGTCGGAGTGGGTTGTCGGAAGCATCATACTAACAAGCCGAAAATCGGCGGATCGGTCGTCAGACGAAAATTCCCGGCCGAATTTCTACTCTCTTTAAGGCCTAATGCACATTAGGAGTTTAGGCCTGGTGCATTATGCTCAAGCACAGGGTGCTAAACACAAAGGGGTTTCTTTACTAAAACTGGAGAGTGCAAAATCTGGTGCAGCTGTGCATGGTAGCCAATCAGCTTCAATCTTCAGCTTGTTCAGTTACCCTTTGACAAAAAAACCTGGAAAGTGATTGGTTTCTGTGCAAAGCTGCAGCAGATTTTGCACTCTCCGGTTTTAGCAAATCAACCCCACAGTGTTTATAAGGCCTTACCTTTGAAACGAAAGAACATTTACCCAGAGATGTTTTTTTTTTTTTATTGATAGCCAAAGCTCAGACCTGTTTTATGACCATTGATTTTAATTATTGATTCTTTTTGTTTTGCTGCTCCTCATACCTTTTTTCTGTAAATTATATTCTCCACCATTTTTTCTTTTATTAAATTATGTTTTAAAATCATTCAAATTCATTCAAAACTTAAACGTGGCTTGTAACAGGTTGCCTGTATAAATAACTAAACCCAATGTAAAGTGCTCTCCTCCTCCGAGCTGGAAAATCTTTGTGCAGTTTGAGTCTGAGATTTTCATTATCGCAAACTGGTGACAGCAGAGTGAGATCTGACGTGTCATTGTCACATATTGGTGGCACCAGCTAAGATCTGATCTGTTGTTGTTATAATATACCTCTCCAGGCATAGCTGTCAGCATAGCAACTCATAATGGTGTATACTTATTTTCCAGCAAAGCCATCAGACACAATTCAATAATGCTTAAGCACTAATAGAGATTACTAGATAGTAGGAGTTGTTTAGAGTCAGTGCCATCTTTAATAATACTTTTTACTCTCTACAATGACACTACGCTTACTATCCTGGACTGGTAAATTCTGAAGAATGCCCATATACCTCACATATTAGAGATACTTTCAAGTTGAAATTCAAAGGACTTGTTATGGAGACAAATGTCTAACTAGGGATTTTCCCTGTCTCTAGGACAGGAAGTGATTGGAAATCCCTCAATCTCCCATATGGAGCAAAAAAGACAGATTATGATTTAATCATTCTCTAATTGTCTACTTTCACCAAAATCAAGGAAAAAATTTTCACTACATATACATTACATTTTAAGTAGTTGTTTACATGCAAGAGAAAAAGGAATAAAAAACTTGTATACTATACTGAACTACACCATACTCTTTTCTACGGTGTTATGACTGAAGAGGAAACCACATAACAAAAAAAAAAATTGAAGGGGTAAGGTCATGATGTGATAGAGTGCTGACAAATTATTGTGTTGCAACCTGAACTAGATTGTCTCAAAAGAGTAATTTTAAGATAAATAATTAAGTCCAAACCCTAGACAATAAAGGTGGAGAACAGAACTGACGTTCAAAAGAATCCCTTCCCTTTTTTGAACACCACTATTGTCACTAATCAGACGTAGGTTCAAAGTCTGTTTACTAAAAATGTCCTACACAGAATTACCATCAAGTAATTTATGGTGTTCTGATGTGCTCCAAAGATGGCACATATGTTATTTTAGAGTGGACCTGAACTCAAAGATGAAAGATTTGCTGTCTTATAGAGAACATCTAGAAATGTTAATTGTGCCTAAGCAGCATCCTGAAAAGCTACCTTTTGTCTCAAATAAAAAACTGTGAACCTCCTGTGCATTAACCCTCATACCGGTATATATACAGCATATAAGGCACTGTTGCCTCTGGCTGCTAGTCTTACAGGATTTGGAGTGATATTCAGTAATTCCACATTTGTGCTGCTTGCTGGAGAGGAAGTTGTACCTCGTGGTCTACAGTGCAATGATCTCCTTGCCTGTTTAGATCTGTGATTTCTTCACCTGTCCTTCTAATTTTTGAACATTACATCAGCAATCAAATGGGCAGCTCTGACATGGGAAAGCAAAGACCTGGCCATGTCCCAAGATAAATATCTCAACACAACGACATAGTGTGAAAAATAAGGCATGGTAAATCAGTAAAGATTTCCTGTAGGGAGACCACAGGCAATACTGATGACTAGTCTTTTGTGAGTCTTGTTTGAGCGTAGTTTCCACAGTTTAGGTCCTTCTTTAAGCTAACAAGACCTATAAGCACCCTGATCTGTTTCATGGAGCCCGGCCTAAATTCTCTTTATACTCATAATTGCAGTCATTTGCAAAGAAATCTTTGAGAATGGTAATACTCTGTATAGAACTAAGAGTAAAAATGTTTAAATATATTTATATGCGACGCATAAAAGTAAAGGAGTGTCTAACTAAACAAATATTTTAAAACTAGAAGTTTACCTTCTGTGAATGTGTAGCGTATTGTACGAGTCCATTCTGATGTCTGGTTTCCTAGAACACTCCTAACTCGTGCATAATAACCATTGTCTATTGGTAAGGTTTCCACCGTAAGGTCACAGCTGTGGTTTCTAATTAAAGTGCAGCTTGGCACAGCAGTCCAATTGGAAACACCATACCTGAAAAATGTGAAAAGAGTGATTTATTAATATATTTAAATAACTACAATGGAAGATGCAACATCTAATAAATGTGTGCACATTATTTCTAAACACAAAGGGGATAACTACTACAAAAGTGGAATTGTTAACAAGAATTATGATTGTTTGCTATAGTCAAAAATCTAGGTTTGACACTATTTACTTTTCTCCAGTGTTTCTCACCTTAGATACTCCACTATATACAAAATTCCATCGCTACCAGAACTGTTGTGTGACCAATGCAATATGTGATAAAAAAAATCCGGTGGAAAATGGACATTTTCAGGAGGTTTCAGCAAATCACCTATAGGAAAAAAACAGGGAGAGAATTATACATAAAACACAATATTGCTGCGCTAAGGATAACAAACAATAAAATCTATGGCAGGAAAAGCAGCCACACTAATCTGGAACAATACAGATCATAAAAAATAGTAAAACTGAGAATTATACATGGCTCCTAACTGTCCCTTATTTGGAGGGATTTTCCTTTTCTGAGAACCAAATCCCTCTCTTTATATTTCCTCCTCAGTTGTTTCTTTTTTGTCTGTTGCATGGACCCCTTTAAAGAAAATGCACTTTTTTACTACCAGAAGTGTTATATTACACTAAATTTTAAGTTAGAACTATAGGCAAAACATTTTTGCCTATAGATAGAGTAAGGGAGGGGTTATAACCCCTGTTAGATTTTTTTTTTTTTTGCCATTAATGTCCCATTGGGGAGATTTTCTATCAGTCCTGTCACATAGCCAAACAGGAAGTTATAGGAAATCCCTGAAAATAAGGGGAATTCCTTGGGGACCCCCATGTCACTAGAACTAGCATTCCCATGGGAAAATTTCCACTCTATTACTTTTCTGGGGACAACCCAAAATCTGGAATTTTCCTTTACTTTCACTTTCAATGATAATGGAAAACAGGACAAATAGAGAGGGTGAATCTCCCTAACAAGGGCACAGAAAACAATAAACTGACAAGTGTTCTAATTCATCTTCACTCTATGCAAAATTAAAAAAAAGTGTTTTCAGTTTTTAAGGCGGACCTGATTGGACCCTGCAGTCTCCTCTATGGAACGGCAGGTGTCAGGGGACACCCACATTTTATTTTTTTAAATTTGAATACATTTTATTATATGGCACAGTGGTGAACATTTTTTTTTAAAGTGTTTTGATTCATGACTAGGGACGAGCTCAAGGTCTGAACACAACTTTGGCTGTTCAGGAATGATTTGGTCAATAGCATAAAATCCAAGAGAAGTGCTAAAAATCTATATTCCAATCAGACAGACTGCAGGGCTCCAGCTTCAGCCAGCTCGCTTCCAATATGATATTAGTAATAGATAGTCTGAGTCACAGAAAGTTCCAATGTAAAAAAAAAAAGCCAGAAATTCTTTTTATAGATATAGAAGGCTAAAAACACAGCCTTGCAGGGAAAGCTGACATGTTTCAGCCCAAAATAACCTTAGTCATAGCTACCATTTATTTTATTTAGTTATATCGTCAATGACAGCACCCAGGAGACTCCACCCCTTTGTTTACTATTAGCCCCAGGTTTCCTTTAGGATCAAATGGCTATAAAGGCTAGGGTCCAGGGGAGCCAAATCTCAGGAAATGTCAGGCTTCTCTTTGTGGGTTCAAAAGCTTGAACAGATCTCTAAACCACTGACCAGAAAAATATTTATAAGATAATTTATTAAAAATCAAAGCCCAAAGTAGAAAAACTATGAAGTGTCAACCTTGTATAATCATCTACTTTAAAGGGCTACCACAGGGGTCATATCATTATAGACTACAGTATATATTAAGTTTCCCTTTTTGAGTCTATATTGATATGACCCCTGTGGTACCCCTTTAGCAGTTGATCATACAAGGTTGGCGAGGCTCCTCTTTGTTCCGTTATCTTTTTTTTTTTTTTTTCATTTTCTTATTTAAATTAGAAACAATAAATCAATAACAAACAAATGTGTCATTACATTTATACTCAGTAATATATTGGAGTTGATTGATCGAAGGCAAATAGGCTATACACTTTGCAAGACAATTTTTGCTCTAAAAGGGAATTTTTAACCTACTGAATGTGGCAAAAATTCACTTTGCAAAAGCGTTTTTAGTTGCATGTGATTGCATACAAAGTGAAAATTACCCTCCAAAAAGTGAACAGTCTATTTGCTTTTAGTACACCAACCCCATAATCATGGATTTTAGAATACTAAAAATGATTTGGAGACACTAAGCTTAAATCCAGCCTTCTGCATATATTTATTGGAGTGGTAATTTAGTGATGAACACAAGTAAATCATAAAACTGAAATTAAATGAATGTGCGAAGTGCAAGTTTATCATAGAAACCGTTTAGAAAAGTTGTTAATGAACTGAAATAAACCACATAGAGATTGTATCATTGAGCGTCCCTTCAAACCACAGCCACAAATGCCTATGGATGTAAAAAAGCAAATGCGAGAAAAATACATGACTAACTCATCTTAAATATGTATGTACATTAGCGGTTACAGATCTAGGTGATCCCTGCTGCTAACCACAGCTCTACCATTATATTGTAGAAATTATAAAAAAAAAAAAACAGCATTTAGAGATTCTCAATAGCCAAAAGTGTACGCATTTTTTAAATCCCCTGTCTGTTTTCCATTGCTGGGGGTTCCCTTCACCTCTTATCCTGTGAGAAGTGAGAGCGCACCTCTCAAAACTGAGGGAAAATCGCCTTCTTGGGCAACATCACCAGACTAGATGTGCCCATTGAATTTCTGCCTGGGCGACAATGGTCACAGAGACAAATAGAGAAGCTCTCTGAGAGGCCAGAGCCACACCAAAGATTTTAGAATCGAGAAACCCATGGAATTCTATGGTAATACAGCCAATATATTTTGGGGGTTTGTACAGCCCCCCTTTATCAGGGCTCGAAAAATGGTCAAAGAATAGATATATCATACTTTAAGCAGTTTGAAGGATACAGAAACAAGTTGTTCCTTTCAAATTTGGTGGGAGTTCTAACCCTTCCATGCAAAAAAATAAAAAAATTAACTTTTGGCTATAAAAAAATGAAATTGTAGATTTCAGCTCACCACTAAGCAAAATGCATTCTTCCCCAAGGAGTAGAATATTTAAAAGGCTTGTACATCCCTAAGAATTTATAATAGGATCTCTAAATATTATTAAGGCACTGTCAATGGACCAAAACATCTGCAAAATTTGGCATGCACCAATTTTTTTGTAATGCAGCACCTCACATCACACAATAGAGTTATTATTCTGTGTACTGTAACACATGTGCATTCCCTTTGCGCGTTGGGGTACCACTGAAAAATAATTGCACCTCAATATTTTAAAGCATGTAATTTGTGTTAACATCTGCACATTACATCAAGACTACAGTAGGAATGAGCCTGAATGGACTGCCAATGTACTAAAACAGGCACGCTTCATTTTTGCACAAAGTGTGTGGTGGGTGCCACTGAAAAATAATGGCACTGCAATCAGAGGCGTAACTAGAACCTTCAGGGCCCTGATGCAAGAAACCATGAAGGGCCCCCCAGACCCCTGGCCGGGGCCCTTCCCTTCAAGCCCAGGGCCCTTCCCACTAATCCTGGGGCTCTTTACACTCATTGCATGGCCTTTTATTACGGTCCCGCAGCAGGATCCTTTCACAAGTTCTGCAGTGGGCCCCCTTCCTGCAATCTTGGGGCCTCCCCACAGTGGTGCAAAGCCAGGGCCCGGTCGCAAGTGTGACCTTTGCGATCCTTTAAGTTCACCCACTGGTTTGCTACCGGGCCCCCTGGAGCATGGGGCCCGGTAGCGATTGCAACCCCTGCAACCCCTGTAGTTACGCCCCTGACTGCAATAAAGAACAGTGTGAATGGGCCCTATTATTTCTTCACACAACACTTGACACTTGATGAGCTAGTTACATTAAATAAGAAAGAACGGAAATTGCAAGAGAACGTTTGCATACACAAAAAGGAAACACTTGTCTTTTACAAGAACCTTATCACCAGTTCATTGGAAACAGGAAATCTTCCTTCAGACAGCAGTGTGCCGAACAACAAAAAGGTCACAAAAATATCAGAAATAGACAAAGATGAAATTACACGAACATTTAAAAAAAAAAAAAAAATTGTTAAATAGAACCAGTAAAGGCTTTATTAGGTTTATTATAGCTAGGTTGCTGGGTCTTTGATAATTCAGCATATTACCCAAAATATTGTATACAGAACTATGTATACAACCTATTAAAAAGTCATTTTTTTGTACTCCTTTCATTTTATTTCTTTAACATAAAACTTAAAGAGGTTGTAAACTCGTTCAAAATTTTTTTTTTTTTTTACAACCTGCAAGAGAAAGACATAATGAGCTAGTATGCATCGCATACTAGCTCATTATGAAATACTTACCTTAGAACGAGCCCCCGCCGTGCCGCTCTCTTAACTGTATGACGAGCGACATGTTCAGTCGCCCGTCTTCCGGGATCGCGGCATCCGGCCATCTGATTGGCCGGAGCCGCGGTGACGTCACACCCGCGCACGTGCGCGGGAGCCGACGGTCACGGCACGGGGCTCTGAAGGAACGGCACGATCAGCCGTTCCTTCAGAGCGCATGCGCCAGTGACGTCACTGGCTGCATTAAAGGTAAATATCTCCTAAACCGTACATGTTTAGGAGATATTTACAGTACCTATAGGTAAGCCTTATCATAGGCTTACCTATAGGTACAACTTCCTGAGGAGGGTTTACTTCCTCTTTAAATTTTAGAAAATACATCTACTGTGTAGAACAACATTAAAGTGCTAAGAATTTTATGAATAAAGATAGGAAAGAAGAATTTAAAGAAAACAAACAAACAATGCCATCCAGACTTATATAGCATACAAAATATCAAGAATATAAATGGAAAATAAAACAAAATGTCAAGGAACAAGATAAACAGGTATTGCTAGTTACCTATTAT
>NC_138779.1:131332976-131372976 GCF_965119305.1 Pelophylax lessonae | reverse complement strand
CATAGTCCCACTGTATGTAGGAACGTAGCCACCCTCTCTTTCTCGATCCCGAGATAAACAATGAACTATGGACTATATAGTGTGCATCAAGCAGTGCACATGACTGCAACCAACATGCACTGCTCATTCCAAAGAAACAGAAATAAGGAGAAAAAGGAGAGGCTCAACAGCTCATGGAGGACAATACGAGAAAGCAGAAAACAGAGACAGTTTCATGAAAAATAGATAACAGGGAGATTAAGCAGTGGATGTGCGTGGATTATTTTTGGAGAATAAAGATATTGTTTAGTATCATTTTAATTATGGTTACTGTATATAGTGTAATGTAAATATTGATATGTGAGCCATTTGTTCCTTTTGGAGGTTGAATTGTGCTCCACTGAAATGTTAGGTGTACAGTAAACTTGACCCCCCCTAACTTTTATGTTACTTAAATGCTTAAAAAATCTGTTTGTATGTGTGCGTATGTGTATACAAGAAGCTGCATACAAGAAGAAATATAAAACATGCTCACAGATAATTCTTTAACTTACCTTTGGTGGATATTGCTAAATGAAGAACGACAATCTGTAATGGCACGCAGCCCAGTATAGAGAGACCCAGCTTTGCCATAGAGCTCCGTTATCATTGCCCTATCTCTTAAGCTGCAAATAATTCAAACTAAGTTTATCAGGTTTTGAACTTCCTCATTACTTTCCACGCCTGGAGGAGGAGATGGCCTTATCTCCCACACAAGGAAACTACAGGGGATATTCTGCAGACACTCCACAGAAACCTGTTGCGAGACTGAATGCTGAAACGAATAATGAAACATGGTTTACTGTACTGTACATAGAAGGAGCAACTTCTTTCTTTTCTCTTTTCTTTTCTATTTTTTTTTATTTTGTTTTCTTCTATCATTGATCTAAAGCTGGTATGAACATTTATTGCAATTTATTACACAGTTTCATCATAAACTGTTTGCTGATTTGCTGTTTTTTTGCATACCATGATTGGAGCCAGGGTCATGCATTGGTGCTGTTAATAGATATCGAAACCAATCTTTATGGACCTTGCTTTGTGCACTGGTCCAAATCATTTAGTGGAGTGGGGATTATAGTGTGGGGTTGTTTTTCAGGGGTTGGGCTTGGTCCCATAGTTCCAGTGAAGGGAACTCTTAAGTGTCAGCATACCAAGACATTTTGGACAGTTTCATGCTACCAACTTTGTGGGAACAGTTTGGGAATGGACCCTTCCTGTTCCAAGATGACTGCGTGCATGACCAGTGCAAAAAGCAAGGTCCATAAAGACATGGATGAGCAAGTTTTGGGTGGAGGAGCCAGGCCTTCTCTCCAACAAACATATCAAACAAACATTTCCAAACATTTCCATAGACATACTCCTAAACCTTGTGGACACCCTTCCCAGATAAGTTAAAGCTGTTATAGCTGCAAAGGGTGAGCCAACTCAATATTGAACCCTACGGACTAAGACTGGGATGCCATTAAAGTTAATGTGCGTGTAAAGGCAGGCATCCAAATACTTTTGCTACCATTGCAGTGAATGTTGTTCTAAAGTTAGGAACACATTATGGACTATATTGCTCTAATGTTAAGGACACTTTAGAATTTATGTTACTCTAATTTTAGATATACCTTAGGATTTAGGTACCCTAATGCCAGCCACAATTAAGATGTTAGGTTACTCTAATGTTGGACACAATCTAGGGTTTGGGTTACTCTAATATTAGGCACCATTTAAGGATTTAAAGCTACATAAAGTCCTCATGCACATTGTATGTTTTCTAACTCCTCTAGACTCCTTTCCTCCTGGCAGCAGCGTTTTGGCAGAAAAAATGCTTGACGCTTGGAAATGCGAATAACACATTTAGGAGCTTCAAGCCCTTGGGCATTATTTCATTGAATTGGCCAAAATAATATTTTATTCTGCCCATTGAAATGAATTAACGTTCATGTGCTAGGCAGGTTTAGACACACTTACATGCGTTTAGGTGTGTCAAGCGTTTTTTCTGCTAAAACTCTGCTGCTCCCAGACGCACTGGTTTAGGGTTTTTTCTCTGCCTCTAAACGCCCCTGCCTCCAAATCTCCCAAAATGCATATGTGTGCACGGACACATGGGCTAACATGCAAGAGCATTTATAGGCAGGCAAAAAAAAGGCAAACACCAGTAGAAGCAGCTGAAAAAACATCCAGTGTGCATGAGGCCTTATGATAGAGACAGTTTAAGGCAGGGGTGCTCAACCTCTGATGTGGCCCACGACCTGAAACCAGGGAAGCACATGCCCATACTCTAGTTGGCAAGCCTAGATTGCAATCAGTGGGTTGCCGCCCCACCATCCCAGAGCATCAGAGTGCATCGAGCCAATGCCAGAAGCGGAGGATGCAGGCCGCAGCGGGAGGAGGGGCCGCATAAGCTGATGCTTCCTCTGTAGTTCTGGCTTCTGTCCCAGGTGGAGTGATACAAAAGTTTGCCTTTCTAGCAGCCTAGGAAGTGATGCCAGGAGAAGCTGGAAGAGGAAAAGAAGGCCAGTATATTAAACAACACATACTGTACACTGCACTTTTGCAACGGGCATTTTTGCACCTAAAAAAGGATTAAAAACTATTAGGCTGCTTTCACACTGATGTGCAGGTGTGGTGCAGTGCATTGCATCTGTGGCTTCCTGCAGGTTAGCAGCACTGAGCCATAGACTTCTATTATATCCTGTGTGTTTGGTGCGCTTTCTGAAAGCCCACCAAAACTCCTGAATGCAGAAGGAATCAGGACGGTAAGGGCTTGTTTACATTTGCGGTTTGGGGGGTGGTAAAAACCTAGAGCTGAGAAGTGTCCCCCCCCAACCACTGGCGTAGCGCCAAAGGTCGCAATTGTGACAGGGAGACCCGTGCGGCCTCCTTGTTACATTCTATATTACACTTGGACAGGAGGGCCAGTGGGGGGTGGCATATACAGGAACCGATCTATTCTATTTTCATCCAACCGCTAAAATAGACATATGATCTATTTAAAAAGTAAACAAAGTCAGTGTTCACACTAGTGTCATCCACCCTTTATTTGTGTGATTGTGAATAAACAGTGAGTAAACATCCAACAGGGATTGGTCCCACAGAATATGATGATCCTGATTGTAGTTTACCCACTTGCCGACCGCCCCACGTAGATTTACTCCGGCAGGGCGGCTCAGCTGTGCATAATCATGTAGATCTATGTGATTATGTGCGCGCGGTCTCGGCGGCGCATGCGCCCCACCGGAGCCGTGCTTCCACTGTGATTGGACACAGCGGGAGCCAGGCCGCGGGAGGAGCGGGCTCAATCGTTGCCGGTCTCCCGCGATCTTCAGAGAAACTGAGAGGAGAGCCGCCTGCCTATATAAACAAAGCAGACGGCTCTTCTGTCAGACAGGCACAGTGGGATCATGTGTTTCAGCTAAGCTGAAACACCGATCTCTGTGTGCCTGTCACAGAACCCCCCACAGTTAGTAAGCACATTTAGGCATACATTTACCCCCTTGATCACCCCCAGTATTAACCCCTTCCCTGGCAGTGTCATTATACAGTAACAGTGCATATTATTGAGCACTGATTACTGTATTAATGTCACTGGTCCCCAAAAAGTATCAAAAATGTCAGTTAGGGGTCCGATCTGTGTGCTGCAATGTCGCAGTCCCGCTAAAAATTGCTGATCGCTACCATTACTAATAAAAACAAAAAATAAAAAAAATACAGTCCAAAAATCTATCCCATAGTTTGTAAATGAGATAACTTTCGTGCAAACCAATTAAAATACGCTTTTTGTTATTTTTTTTCACCAAAAATATGTAGCAGAATACAAATTGGCCTAAACTAAAAAAAAATAGTTTTTCACATTCTTTTATTGAGAATGTTTTATAGTAGAAAGTAAAATATATTATGTTTTTTTCAAATTTGTCGCTATTTTTTGTTCATAGCGCAAAATCTAAAAACTGCAGAGGTGATTAAATAGCACCAAAGAAAGTACTGTTTGTGGGGAAAAAAACAACATCAATTGTATTTAGGTAAAGCATCGCACGACTGCGCAATTGTTAGTTCAAATAACGCAGTGCCGAATCGCAAAAAACGGCCTGATCATTAAGGGGGTAAAACCTTCCGGAGCTGAAGTGGTTAAAATCTTCATTATGCTATTAAAAAAAACAAAACAAAAAAAAATGTAAATTCTGAACCATTTTAGTTCATTGGGGCCTGCGTATGGGCAGGGCTTAGGCACCCTAGTGGGGGACACTAGAACTACACTCGCTAATTGCCTAGGTTCCAGGCAGGAGTTTGCTTCAATGAGAAAATAAGAATTAAAGCATAACTCCAGACCTAGACACAAGTTGCAATGAACACAGTTAACCCTTTGGCAACCACAGGCTAACTGAATGTACTGTTAAACACACTAGACGCCAGTACATTCAGAGAACATCAACTCACAAGTGCGCAGCATTGAGAAACCAGTAGTGCAAAGCCTACACTGGCATCCACCAACCCAGCAATACCTGTCACCTCACTTTCAGTGACATGTCCATAGTTACCAGTGGATACAGGAAATTAACCTCACTCTGTAACTACATGCTTGCTTGCTCTCTCAGGAACCCCTCTACACCCCTCATTTGTAACTTTCCAGGCTTGGTGCCTAGGTATTCTGTTCCGCAGGTTCGATTCCCAAAAGGTGCGTAACCAGTGGTTAGTGAAGGGGATGAGCACCACACCCCTTCACTACCAGAGTAACTATCACCATATGCCAGTCAGCCTATCTCTGGCTGGTTGATTGCTTTAAGCTATGATACATGTACGGTTGTCCCTAGGAACGGCTATATGGCCTACACTAGCCAGAAAATGATATGCTAGACTAGAGCGTACAGTAGCTCCTCTAACCTACAGTCCCCCTGTTACAAGCCCTGTTCTTTGGATACGCCATGCAATACACCACTTAACCACTTACCGCAAAATGACGTAGGGCTACGTCAGCAGACTTTGCGGGGTTATACCGGGATGATGCCTCTAGCTAGAGGCACCATCCCTGTACTGTGGTTTAGAGCCCACGGTTGGCTTTCCGTCGGTAACGACCGATGCGTCTCGGGAGCCGCTCAATCGTTACCCGGGTGAGCGGGAGGGGACGTTCCCCCCCCCCTCTAGCCGCCTTCCGTGACTTTGCCCGGGCCTCCCGTCCCACCGGGAGACCCGAGCACCCAGCCGGCATGTCCGCTGGCTGGATGGAGTCCCGATCTAAGCTGGAAGCGGCTTCGATCGGGTCTCCGATGACGTAACCAGGAGGCGGCGTCCATGAAGTCACTTCCGGGTTTAAAAAAATGACTGTATGCAAAAATGCCGTTTTCGGCGTTTTGCTTACATGAAAGTGTAGTGGAGGGGTCGAGGGTCTTTTAGACCCTCGATCCCTCCATAAAGAGTACCTGTCACTGCATATTGGTGTCACAAGGGATGTTTACATTGCTTGTGACAGCAATAAAAGTGATCAGATTTTTTTTTTAAAAAACTTGTAATAAAGTTAAAAAATAAATTAAATAAATAGGAAAAAAAATATAAAACATTTTTGTTGCCCCCGTCACCGTTAGCTTGCACACAAAAGAAAACGTATACGGAAGTCAAGCCGCAAATTAAATCACTATTCAAACCACACATGTGAGGTATCGCCGCAATCGCCAGAGTGTGAGCAATAATTAAAAAAAAAAGAGCTACACTCTTACTCTAAACTGGTAACCGTTAAAAATCGTAAATAACTTATATACCCTTATGGAACGAAGGCATCACACAGGAACAGTTCTTACCAGGCAGCTTCTCACACAAATTCCTGTACAATGTGCTCTAGTGCCCATAGGGTAATAAAATCTGAATAACAGCAGAGAGTCATTAGTGTCCATTAGAGGCAGAGGCCATAATTGGCAAATAATCTACAAGAGGTAGCACAAGGGCTATATAGTCCATGTTTGGCAAAGATCCTTAAAGGCAGTAAGTCCAATATTGGTGGTTAAGAGTCCTCAGGCTTCCAGTCCCTCAGGGAGCCCCGAGTGAACCTCCCAGCTAGGGGTGCTGCCCGGCAGCATGACGGCATACATCTTGTTAGTATTTCCAGCTGCTTTCTTTTGGGCCACTGAGATGCCCCTTATTACGTGGATCTGTGGAAAAGTGGCAGGAAAATCTAGCCAATCACTCCTTTAGATCCACCACACATCTACATTGTAACAGTTTCACAGGAAAGACAGCAGACTTAATTGCAGAACATGAGACAGCACAGAAAAAACATTAACCCTTCTGTAGGCACCTGCCTACACACGACCGGTTACCAAATTGCTTAAGTGTCCCACGCTCTTCAAAAGGCTGAGCACTCCTGCTTAGGATTTATATTAGATGTTAGAGTTGGGCGGATGAAGTGTTACGTTTTCTCACTTTAGGAGCTGAGAGGGGTATATTTTAAGGGATAGGTTACATTTCAGGGTTGCGGCAGTTAAACCTTCTTAGTGGGGTTCCTCCACATTGCAAGGGTTAAATGCTCATTTAGCCTAGGGGTAAAAAAATGGTCAACGAGACGCATACTTTTTAATGGCTTGTTTTAAGAGATGTTAAAGTACAGTTATGGTAAATCACAGGTCTGCTACACTCTTCAATTACAGCACAAGACTCCCAAAACTAAAAGCAAATATATAATTTAAAAAAACATATATTTAATACCAATCCCCTAAAATAAACCTGTCATGAGGAAAACATTAGGATACTATGAAAAAAAACGTAAGATGTTTGGGAAATAAGGCACAGCATAACTAAACAATGTAAAAAACAGAACGCTGTCAATACTACTTTGATGAAACACCAAAAAAAACTATACGGGAAAAGATGAGCAGCACTTATTAAAACTACCCTCTGTGCTCATCTTCTAAATTATGTTGACAAATAGTGAAATACATAAAGTAATTTCTAATCACATGCAATATGTGCTGAAGCAACTAATATAAATAAAAATGAAATTATAAAAGTATGATAATGTATGCAAACATTCCAATATAAAGATTAGTTATGGTTCCGCACTACGGTTCAGACAAAATGGCTGCTGCCTACCTCACATATCCCACGAAGTAGGGTATAGAAAGAATATGAAGAAGAGGTATAGGTGGCACTGCCTTCATAATAGGTGCAATCCTCATTGAGAAAAATACCAGAAACAAGTGAAAAAATAATAATTATGTAGGTGATAAAATGTATGTAAAAACATATGTGTAGTCCTATTGCACAAACCCCATATATAGTAAAGTGCAAACATGCTTATATGCTATAATAGTGATCCAAACTTAAATTACTGAACACAATCTGTAATAATAAATACAGTGCTACAAGAAAGTGCTCTCCGTGCAAGAACGTGCAAAAAAGTGAAATGATCAAATGAGTCCATAAAACAATCTACTAATTAAAAAAATCATAAGTCCCTAAAAAAATGGTAAAGTGATATGGTGCAAAAAATATTTTCCAAGGTGCAGTATCAGTCAGACCCTGCAGGGGTCAGAAGCACCAACAAATGGTTTAATACAGGGGCCTGTATCTCCTCCTCCGTCTCACTGGGTCTGATCAATGGGAATTCTCCTCACAGGGTATATGGACAAGAGAGGCAACCCATAGTGTGAGTCCGTAGCAAATGCATTTATTTTATAACCAGAAAATGCACTTATAGCGATACAAGGAGTACAAGCAGTCCGCGAGATACACTATGTCTGGAACGCCATGCATTCCATGGACCGGAAACCCGGAAACCGGAAGTGACGCATGCACAAGCTGAATTATACCCGCCATAAATAATAGGAGAATTAAAGCTACATAAACGTAGGTAAATAACCTCTGCATAAAAATAAATTTAATAACACTAAAAAAAAAATCAGTAAATAAAAATAAATATAAGTACTAAATAAAGAAAAATGGTAGTAAAAAATATTAAAAAAATATATAATTAATAAAAAAAGTCATATACATCTCTAACAACATATGTAGTTGAGAAAAAAAACGATAGACATAATATAGAGATGTATATTAAAATTTACGTAATATGGAGAGAATAGTATACCTACAGAGGAAATATTAGGTTCTAGAAGGTGATCAGGCATACACATGAAGGAGATGTATATAAGAATGTAGGAATAAAATGAGGGGGAAAAAAAAAAAGTGTACCTACATGGTACTATAGCTGGCCAACAAGGAGCTAAACCCTTGAGAAACCTCACTAAACTACAGTAACCTAAAAATTAGAAATAAAGCAGTTCAAATTAATATCAATATTGAGGCCCTTAGGCTGTAGGGACCCCAATTGATATATCCATCGAGTCTCATTTTGGGACACCTTGACCTTTTTGTTGTCACCTCTTCTTCAATGATATTGATTTGACCTGTTTTATTTCTAATTTTTACGTTACTAGTTTAGTGAGGTTTCTCAAGGGTTTAGCCCCTTGGTGGCCATCTATAGTACCATGTAGGTAGACATATTTTTTTATTTTTTTTTAGTGTTATTAAATGTATTTTTATGTAGAGGTTATTTACCTACATTTATGTATGTAGTTTTAATTTACCTGTTATGTATGGCGGTTTGGTAACCGGATTCAGCCTGTGCACACAATATTTGTGCTGTGCTAGTTGCCTGGCATTTTTCTTACTTATACAGAATAATCACATATATATTATGGATACCAGTGACCCCAGTCATCGGGAACCTAGATCTCAATACTAGGGGAATGTGTTATTGCTATTGGCTGGCGCTACTTGCTTAATTACATATGGTCGCCAGTGTGTCCGAGTTTCTGGTCCGTGCAACGCACAGCATTCCAGACATAGTGTATCTCGCAGACTGCTTGTATTCCTTGTATTGCTGTAAGTGCGTTTTCTAGTTTTAAAAATAAATGCATTTGTTACGGACTCACGTTATGAGTTGCCTCTCTTGTTCATATACCCTGTGAGGAGAATTCCCATTGATCAGACCCAGTGGGACAGAGGAGGAGATACAGGACCATGTATTATACCATTTGCAGGGGTTCAGTCTTCCGGTGAGTATGGAGCTGAGGGGGGAGCACGAGTGGATTCACCTCCTGTGCAGCATCAAGAGACTGATGCTGCACCTTGGAAAATATTTTTTGCACCATATCACTTTACCATTCTTTTAAGGACTTATGAATTTTTTAATTAGTAGATGTTTTTATGGACTCATTTGATTATTGGACGTTTTTTGCACATTCTTGCACGGAGAGCATTTTCTTGCAGTAATTTAGTTGGATCACTATTATAGCATATAAGCATGTTTGCATTTTACTATTGTTTTCATATGGGGTTTGTGCAATAGGACTACACATTTATATTTTTATATACATTTTTCAGATTATCACATACGGTATATCATTTTTTTTCCCACTTGTTTCTGGTATTCTCCATGAGGATTGCACTTATTATATATGCAGCGCCACCTATACCTCTTCTTCATATTTATAAACAGTCCAATATTATAGTGCACCGATGTGCAAAAATGGCAGAATCGTAAAGTGCAAAAGTGCTAATAAAGTGCAAAATATATACTCTATATTACCAAAAGTATTGGTACCTCTGCCTTTACACACACATAAACTTTAATAGCATCCCAGTCTTAGTCTGTAGGGTTCAGTAATGAGTTGGCCCACCCTTTGCAGCTATAACCGCTTCAACTCTTCTGGAAAGGCTGTCCACAGGGTTTAGGAGTGAGTCTATGGGAATAGATAAAATGTGTATCAGCGCTGCTCAATAAATATATTATATTGTCTATGGGAATGTTTGACCATTCTTCCAGAAGCGCATTTGTGAGGTCAGGCACTTATGCGGACGAGAAGACCTGGCTCACAGTCTCCACTCTAATTCATCCCAAAAGTGTTCTATTGAGTTGAGGTCAGGACTCTGTGCAAGCCAGTCAAGTTCCTCCACACCAAGCTCGCTCATCCATGTCTTTATGGACCTTGCTTTGTGCACTGCTTTGTTGTAACAGAAAGGGGCCATCCCAAAACTGTTCCCACAAAGTTGGAAGCATGAAATTGTCCAAAATGTCTTGGTATTCAAGGCCTTCTCGTCCAACATTAGTGCCTGACCTCACAAATGCGCTTCTGCAAGAATGGTCAAACATTCCCATAGCAATACTCCTAAACTTTGTGGACAGCAAGGTCCAGAAGAGTTGAAGTTGTAATACTGCAAAGAGTGGGCCAACTAAATTTTGAACCCTACGGGCTAAGACTGGAATGCCTTTAATGTTCATGTGCGTTTAAAAGCAGGCGTTCCAATACTTTTTTTTATTATTATTATTATACAGGATTTATATAGCGCCAACAGTTTGCGCAGTGCTTTACAATGTGAGGGAAGACAATACAGTTACAATACAGTTCAAAACAGGAGGAATTAGAGGGCCCTGCTCATTAGAGCTTACAATCTAGAAGGGAGGGTCAAGTGAAAAAAAAGGCAATAACCGTGGGGGATGGGTTGATGGAGTAAATTGAGGTACCTTTGTTAGGTGTTGGTAGGACAGGCTTCTCTGAAAAGGAGGGTTTTCAGAGATTGCCTAAAAGCTAATAGAGTAGGAGATAATCTGAAAGATAAGGGTAAGGAGTTCCATAGGATTGGAGAGGCTCTGGAAAAGTCCTGGAGGCGAGCGTGGAAGGAGGTGACGAGGGGGCTAGAGAGCAGAAGGTTTTGAGAGGAACGAAG
Source organism: Pelophylax lessonae (assembly GCF_965119305.1). NCBI lineage: Eukaryota > Metazoa > Chordata > Amphibia > Anura > Ranidae > Pelophylax > Pelophylax lessonae. The sequence continues at coordinate 131,362,254 of NC_138779.1, read as the reverse complement.
AGAGCGATTAGGTTGGTATTTTGAGACGAGGCTGGTGATGTAGCTGGGGCTAAGCTGTGGATTGCTTTGTAAGATGTTGTAAGTATTTTGAATTTAATTTGTTGGGTGAGCGGAAGCCAGTGGAGGGCTTGACAGAGAGGAGCAGCGGACACTGAGCGATTGGTAAGGTGGATGAGTCTGGCGGCAGCATTCATGATGGATTGAAGGGGGGATAGCCTGTGTAGAGGCATGCCAACGAGAAGGGAATTGTAGTAGTCGAGGCGCAAGATGACCAGGGAATGAACTAGGAGCTTTGTTGTGTCTTTGGTTAGAAAGGGGCATATTTTGGACAATACTTTTAGTAATATAGTGAAAGTGCAAAAAAAAATATATATATATATATATATATATATATATATATATATATATATATATATATATATGTATATGTCATAAAACAATCAAAAAAAAATCAATAAAAAGTCCACATGTGATCCAAAGGTAAAAAAAAGTCCCACGATAAAAAAACTCCAAATTGGTGCTGACTCCTTCTTAAAAGTACTTCTCATGCTAAGGGATCCGCTCTGAGAGGATGTCACATGATGAAACACATAGGGCGGGGCAAGGGCGATGATGTCACCCTGCACACTAGGATCATACACGCGCCTTGAATCAGCGGCCGGAGACAATCGGTGATAGGAACAAGCATTGTTTCCCTAGTGTGGGGCAAGACACTATGAATATGTGAGTGTTTAACTATTTTAATAAAGCCTGATTTAATACGTTATAGAATTAAATACTCCTGGAATTGTTGGATACCTGTGTCCCCTACCACATGTAGTGCCATTTTGACCTCTATGTTACAGCTATGCTCTGTAGTGAGGTAGGGTTTGGCATTTGGAACAACAGCATGGGGTTGGGGACACAGGCATCCAACACACCTAGTAGTGACGAAGTCTGATGAAGTCTGTTGTCCTGGAACAGAGGGGTAGAAAACCTAGAACACCAGAGAGATGAATATAATATCTCTAGTATAGCTAAGGGCTTCTACATTTTTTCATCTCTGAGAGGGCCCCTTAAAGCATAACATCCAGACAACTCACTTTTTGAAAAGGGGTAAGAAATTGCAACCCTATATTCTTCTAATGACAAGTTCACTTCGTACTAGGAATATAAATTGGATGGTTAAAATGACAATAATGTGTGATCCTACCAAGAATTTGCAGTTTCTCTCTTTAATTGATGACACAGAGTGCATACATAAACATTTGTCTGCTGATTAAACCCACATAAAGTTTAAAACCAACTATAAATAAAAAGCACTTGAATAAATGACTAATCTAATGTGAGGTTCTGTCTGGTTTTAAACCCATGATCCTTCTGACCTTGTTTGATCTCTGAGCAATACTGCTTTACAATCTGCTGTTTCAATGGATAGGTGCACTTAAAAACAAAGTGCTCTTACCTCTTTAGCTCCTTTACCCTGAATTAACCTAGCCAACCCTCCCCCAGCGCCCCCCCCCCCACACACACAGGTGCAAACTTACCTAAATCCTATGATGGCAGCATTCTCTAGTAATTGTTTGCACTTCAGGGTTTCAAATTCATGAGACTAGATTCAACGATATTAGATTAGGGTTTACCTAACTTTGTATACAGGTGTCTCTTTCCAAAATGCAGATTTTTTGGCGCCTAAAACCAAGACAAGGTGGGATTTTTTGGGAAAGTATGGATATTCTAGCATTTAAAATATAACAATTTATTTATTTAGTGCGTATATACATATGTGCAGGGTTAAAGGCCCTGTGGTGAAGAGGTGATTAGAGGTTAGAGGTTTTGTGACATAGGTGATATGGTGACTATAGAAATATCTTTCTCTGTATCCCGTGCTTGGTCACAAGTATTGGATTGGACAGAGAAAGCATCCGTAATATCCAACGCGTTTCGGCTGCAAAGCCATTTTCAAGGATATCGCCATATATAGTATTTTTTGCCTTTATCCATGCATGAAGATTTTCTCCTCTGGTCCTCAAATCGCAACAAGAACCAAAAGGTGCTGCTTATAGGGTATTTGCAGAGTATTGCAGCCGTGCTGGATAAATCCTGTATCTTGCTGTGCTCTAGTCAGAGCCGTCACATAGGGTATTGCAGAGTATTGCAGCCGTGCTGGATAAATTCCTGCTGCTTGCTATGATCTGGTCAAAAAAAGTCTTCAAAATAAATTGTTATATTTTAAACACTAGAATATCCATACTTTCTTGCCCAAAAAATCCCACCTTGTCTTGGTTTGAGGCGCAAAAAAATCTGCATTTAGTTAAGGGGTGTTGGCAAACATATATAATTCTGGCCATTTAGAGAATCACAATTCTATGCAATGGTGTCTCTTTCCAAAAGAAACCCTATGAAGTTCTCCTCAATAAAAAAAATATTGGCCTGTATAGTTAACCAATTACAATTAACGCTACCTACATATCCTCCTGCCAAGCAGGTGTTGGCCCAGGTCTGGAAGGCTCCTATAATCCCATTTGTGGAAATAAAAACCTTGGTTTCTCAACTATGAGAAACTTACAGTGTCACAAAATAATATCATTAACAAGTTCTGCAGAACCTTGATCATATAGATCGATGCCTACATGCCTCCCAAATTTCACATATACTATCTTCTGATTTGATAGTTGACAATCCTACCATATGCCTGTTTCTCAATGACATTGTTTCTAGTCTGAGCATGCCCTGATTAGTGGTCTCTTCTGGACCAGCTGTGGGTCCTTGTCAGCCCCGTTCCCAGGATATCCCCACCAACACCTACACTTTCCCCACTTACCCTCACTCTCCTGTTTCTCCTTTACCCTCAATTATTAATGGACACTTAATTCCCTTATCCATATTTTGCTGGAGTCTGTCAAAGAATAATGACATACTGCCAATCCTAGCTGGTATTGAAGTTCCTATGCATATAATAATACATGTTTACACTTGTATTTCTGTCATTGGATAATACTGTTTTGAAACAGTATGAGTCCTGGTAAGATTTAGAATGGTTCATTGCCTAGTTTTTCTTTCCATAAAAGCCCTTTGAATAGAAAAAAACAAGAAGAGAAATTATCTAGCTAACTGGTGCAATTGGCTAGAAAAACAATTCTCTGTTGCTGACTGTTTGATTGAAAACTACTATATTTAAATAAATTATATAAAGAACACATCTTCTAGACCAGTGGTCTCCAAACTGCGGCCCATGAGCCAGATGTGGCCCTTTGCTTGCTGTTATCTGGCACTATTTTTAGCAACTGACACCAATGATGGGGCACCATTCCCCTTACTGACACCATCAATGGGGCACTAATCTTCCATTGATACCAAACATGGGGTACTATTTCTCCCATGAGAAACTGGTGCTGGGGCATTATCCACTTTCACTGGCCACAGTCTTAACCCTCCTAAAGCCTGAAGGACAGTAAACCTGCCCTTTGCTTAGAAAGTTCAGAGATCCCTGTTCTAGACCATAGTGTAAAATATTACCAACCAAGCCTCCTGCATGTGCGTGCACACAGGGTGTGCCAAGGCACACTCTGATCACCTAGTGTGGTGCCGATTTTCTCTGCTGCCTGTCTCCCCCCCTGCAGTGCTGCCAGCTTCCCTCCTCTCCCTGTCGGCTGCTGCAGGGGATGTTTTTGGATGGAAAATGGGGGGGGGGGGGTAAATATTTAATTTATCATCACCTTCCTTTTCTGAGTAAACAAAGTGAGCCACTCAGCACAATGCTTCCCATTTGTTCACTATCCAGTGCAGCTGAGGCAGAGAAAGGGACTGGGGAATCTTTGACACAGTCTCTTTCTCTGTCTCATAAGTGAGACATCAGGGGCCTGTTTTGATATTTCACCAAAGCCACCCAACAGGAATGCTAAAAAAAAAAAAAAAAAATTGGTAAAAAAAAAAAAAAAAAAAAAAAAAAAGATAACATTGTAAAAAATAATAAAAATACAAAACTACTGGCGTTGTCCATTGCTCTACTGACACCAATGCTAAACTGACACCGTTCACTGCTCTGCTCATATACATGCATGTGTGGTGTGCTCTGGGGTGCACACCCTAATACAGGGAAACAGAAAGGCCAATTCGCTGCTCCAGGGGAGAGGTGTAATCCTGGGGACAGGTGGGACTGGGTACTAGCCCCGACTCACATTCCTGTTTACAACTTGGGAAAGAAAGCTGCACACCTCCAAGGCCATAGAGTCAAGTGAGGGCCATCTTGCCCTCATTCAACTTCCTGCACAGCACCGGAGAGGACCGGATTACTTTCCTGCCATTTAACGTCAAAGTATCGACGTAAAAGTGGGGTGGGCAGTCCGGAAGTGGTTAAGAAGTGTGGATTCAGTATTCCCCTAGGTTTTGAAGAGGCACATTGTGAAAGGTTTTTATTTGCTTATCAAGACACATGGGGAACCAATCACATCACCTAGCACCTGTGATAGGTAGGGATGGCTCCTATTTAAGAAGTGTGGATTCAGTATTCCCCTAGGTATTGAAGAAGCACCTTGTCAGTGTGAAACGCGTCAACCTTTCCATGGTTTGTGTCCTTGTCTTGGTGGCAGTTTTATACATGTTTCAATAAATCTATTGAACCAGCGGAGTTGTGCAGCCAAAGCGCACACCCTAATGCAATAGGCTGTGCACACCAATGGCCTCGTGTATTAGGAATAAAGCATATTTCCATTATGTCAAAGAATGTAACATTTTCGGTGCCATGTAATACACACTTGGCCACAATTAAAATGTAGAAAATGATAGTACTGCAGTTGCACAGAAACAAGCACGCTATCCTTGGATTTTTTTCCCCCAAGTTCCCTATCTAAATAATTAGTTTTGTTTTCTTGTGAAACAGATATTAAGAACTTTCTGCGAATAGAGAAGTAAAAAACATTCTCACACACACAAATACATTCTGGATGCTTTCATTTTTAGCTGTGCAGAAAGCAGAAACAAGTTTTAGGCTGTCCCTGTAAATCAGACAGTTTGACAACAGATGATATGTTATTTCTTTCAGTTTTGAAAAGTTACTGGATGTTAACCACTTGCCGACCGCCTACCACAGATATATCTTGCGGCAGGCTGGCTCGGCTGCACGAACCGACGTATGGGTACGTCGGTTCGTGAAAGCGCTCCCGGCGGCGCGCACGTGCCGCCAAGCACCCGCGATCTCTCCCCCCCGCTGAGAGAGAACGGCGGTTAGCTGTTGTGAACACAGCAGACCGTTGTTCTCTCTGGAATAAACAGAGAACGCCTGTGATCCTCCTATTTAGGATCACAGGTCTCTGTGTTGATTCCACAAGTCCCTCCCCATACAGTTAGAAAACACTCCCCTAGGCTCACATTTAAGCCTAGGGTTAACCCCTTCCCTGCCAGTGTCATTATTACAGTAACAGTGCATATTTTTAGCACTGATTACTGTAGTAATGTCACTGGTCCCCCCAAAAGTGTACAAAATGTCAGTTAGGGGTCCGATCTGTCTGCCCCAATGTCACAGTCCCGCTAAAAAGCGCAGATCACCGCTATTACTTTTAAAAATGACATAAATCTTTCCCCTAGTTTGTAGATGCAATAACTTTTGCGCAAACCAATCAAAATACGTTTATTGGGATTTTTTTTAACCAAATTTATGTAGCAGAATAAAAATTGGCCTAAAAAGATGAAAAAATTTGATTTTTACATCTTTTTTATTGGGAATGTTATATAGCAGAATCTGAAAAATATTGTTTTGTTTTTCAAAACAGTCGCTATTTTTTTATTTATAGCGCAAAAAATAAAAAATCTCAACGGGGATTAACTACCACCAAAAGAAAGCGCTATTTGTGGAAAAAAGAGGACATCAATTTTATTTCATTTACAGCGTTGCACGACCGTGCAATTGCCTGTTAAAGTAACGCAGTACCAAATCGCAAAAAAAAAATGGCGTGGTCATTAAGAGGGTAAAACCTCCCGGTCCAGAAGTGGTTAAAAAATCATCTTCAGCATCTAAATAAATTAGAGCAAGCGTGCAGAAATTACTTTCCAATGCCATCCCACCTCCCAATAAAACGTTTGTTAGCAGTGAATGTAACTCAAGGAACCTTGGCCGGAAAACGATGGTACACAGGGTACCCCAACCAAATAGCTGGTATGGTTGAGTCGGTGGCTGTTTGTCTCCTTAGCTGCAGTAGAATGACAAATAGGAAAAGCAACTTAGAGCCAGGCCACTAAATCCTCATATCTCCACCACTGCTTTTGTTTTCAAGGATAAGTTCGCCTTTTCGGGCAGAATTTCATTGTTCATAATAAATAGAAGAGTTTTCCAATTCCATTTCTGGCCCAGCCATCCCAATGTGCTTTTCTTTCGCTTACCTTAGCCACAGGAGTTTTAAAATGTTATCAGTTTATTTGAATTTTTAAAATGATTTTCAAATTCCATCACTTCCTATAAATTGTCTCTCAGCATTCACTTCCTTTAGGTCATCTCCCAGAATCCTTCACTTCCTTCCATCACAGAAAAGGCCGTGTTCACCACTCTGGACCACACCCTCATACCAGGGCCGTCTTTAATAATGATTGGACTCAGGGCAAACATTTTCATGTCCCCGCCCCTGCTTACATGCAATTTTGCTCTCCACCTGCTCTGAGACATACAATAAATAGCAGGAAGACTCAAAATCAGTTTATGCAGCAGATTAAACAACAATTGCGATTGCTTGCCAGGCGTTACAGCACATCCTTACCACTCACTGACCGGTTGCTAGAGGTTACAGCACACATTATGGCTCACTGATCAGTTGCTAGAGGTAATAACACTTCACTTCTGCTTGTTGATTGGTTTCTAGAGGTTACTGCACATCATTACTCCTCACCAATTGGTGGCTGGGGGGGTCAATGGCAGTGCTGGGGAAGGGGGAGAGAGTGTGATTATTGGCAGTGCTGAGGGGCTGATGGAATCAGTGGCAGTGGTGGGGAGGATGGGATCAATGACAGGGGTGGGGGGTAAGGTGAGTGGCCGTGCTGGGGGGATGGAATCAGTGGAAGTGCTTGGGGGGATCAATGGCAGTGCTGGGGAAGGGAGGAGGGTGTGATCAGTGGCAGTGCTGAGGGGCTGATGGGAATCAGTGGCAGTGCTGGGGTGGATGGGATCAGTGGCAGTGCTGGGGAGGATGGGATCAGTGGCAGTGCTGGGGGTGGAAAGAGAGGCGGGGTGGAAAGAGAGGCAGGGTGGGGGGTTGGGTTATCAGTGGCAGTGCTTGGAGGGGATAAGATCAGTAACTTTTACTTGCTGTCACCTGTCAGTCAGTCAGTATCCACTTGGTTCCCCCTGCCTGCATACGAGAGAGAGGAAAAGAGAGGGGGGGGGGTGAGAGAGAGAGGGGAGGGAGAGAGAGGGGGGAGTGAGAGAGGGGAGTAAGAGAGAGGGGGTGGTGAGAGAGAAGGGTGGAGAGAGAGGGGGGGTGAGGGAGGGTGAGAGAGAGGGGGGTGAGAGAGAGAAGGATTAGGAGAGAGGGAGGGTGAGAGAAGGGGGTAGGAGAGAAAGGGCTCTCCTTATTACAATACCACCTTCCATCCACTTTCTATACAAACTGATTGTGCATTTTCTTTTAGATCTCCCACCAGCTATGTACTACTATGTCTGATTTGATACAAACTGAATGGATTGGTCAGATGTATCCTCCTATTTCATAGTTCTAGTAAGCTGAAAGGAAATTGTACAGAGATTGTACAATCAGCTTGCATAGCGTATGGTCATCTTTATACAAGTACATAGGAGGGAGTGGACGGAGACACTCAGTGGTCAGGCCTCGTTCACGTTCTCCACGTAGTGAAAACTCACATTCCCGCATGCGTTTGTTTTGGGTGTTATGGAGCATTTTCACTCGTCATGCGCATGTGAGAATAGCCCCAGAGAAGCTCCAGAATGTTTTTTGGTGTGGAGCATGGGGCATTTGCTGCACTTGGGGTACCTTTAAGATGTAATGACAACACAAGCACTGTGCACATTTGCAGCAGGTTTCTGAAACGCATGGCCAAGCGCGCATTTTCTGTGTGGTTTGCCATGCGTTTGGAAACACACAGATGTGAATGAAGCCTCATTGTTCTTGTGCATCAATTTCACTTTCAGGCTCATTCACACCTAGAGTAGTGAGAACGCATGTTTTTTGGCTCGTTTTTCCAGTGACACACATAGAGCAGCCCATTCATTTTAATGGGCTGCTCTACATGCGCCAAAGTAGCTAATGGGACATTTTGGCATGGTGCAAGTTGCACATTTTTTCACTGCTGTGTTTGTCACCTGTTTTTTCATGTGGAAAAATGTGTGTTTGCTCCTGTTTTTGGTGTGCCGTTAACAATTAATGACACTGAACGCGCAACTAGGTCATTTTAGGTGTATAAAACGTGGCCATATATTATACAATCTGACTGTACAATCTCCTTTAGATTTACCAAACCTATATAATAGGACACACCATTTATCTAATCACTCTGTATCCAATCAGGCAGGCTCTTGCACTACATCAGGGGTCTCCTGTGGGATGCATGCAGCCCCAGGGAGTTAAGCATGTGGCCTGAGCCTGTCTGAGGGGAAGCCAGGCAAATGCATGCATAGAGATGCTGGGGATGCTGTGAAAACATAGTTGATGGGTGCAGCCTGCAGGGTGTGTGCTAATGAGGTCAGCTGGTACACTCCTTCCTCTGTCTTAAGCCTCATACACACGTACCGATTGTCGGCCGTAAATATTCGGCCAACGTCCGATCGGCCGATTGTCGGCTTGTTAGTATGATGCTTCCGACAACCGACTGCGACTTTTTTGGCCGAACAAAATCTGGTCTGCATGCTATAAAATTTTTGTTGGCCAACACCAGAACGGCCGATTGTTTGACAGTCAGTACAGATTTCGGCCGACAAAAGCCAGATGAGCAAGACTGGGCATGTTCAGAGAAGAAAAAACACACGGAAAGTTAACCATCACATGACATCACTTCTGAAGTTGGTTGTTGTTGGCCGACAAAATTCGTGTGCAGTCTTGAGCACTTTTCAACCAACACGACAGCACTGGACAAAAGACAATCGGTACGTGTGTACAGGGATTTACAGGTTTCTCCATCCTACATCTAATATAAGGATGTGATGAAGCTTTCTTTTTTTTTAGTCAGAAAAAAGTATGTTTATTAAACAGAACCATGAATACAAATCAATAAACGTATATCATCGAATCAAACACGTTACAGTGATACAAAACATGGATATGCAAATAAAAGGGGAATCACAGGGAAGTAACAGAGAGCAGGCAAAAATGAAATGTATTAGTAAATGGTAATCAAACACATAAAAGGTGGACATTCTCATAAGGATATAACATAAACGTACCTAAACTAAAAACAACATGGAACAAATCCCTCAGAGCCCCGAGGGCTAGGAAGAAACCAACATATGGCTTGTGAGGCCACAGCATCTCTGGAACTTCATTACCCATACAGATTTATCATCATACTTCTTGTTTTCCCTACGTAGGGTCCTAACCCTAAAGAAGTCTGTCTGTGACCAGCTGGTGAGATGCGAGACCTGGAACCTCTAACCATGGTTGCCACATTTACGGTTGACATTTCTATGTTGATTGGTCAGTTTCTCGCGTATTAGCAAATTATTTACTTGTTCTACCCATTGTTGTCTGGTAGGCACCCTGGAAACAATCCATTATTGAGCAATGAGCTTATGAGCAAAATACAACAAATGTAAAACCTCAACATGGGCTTGTGGAGTTAAGGATTCCTCCTCTAGTGCACCCAGTATGCACCGTCACTGTACTAATGACACTGGCTGGGAAGGGGTTAACATCTAGAACAATCAATTTATTAAATGTGTGCCTAACATGTGTGTCCTAAGAAAGTAGGAACGGCGGAGCAGGGGTGTGTAAGTCAAAAATTTTTTTTTAATGCTGCACTGTCTGAAATTGCCCGGGCCCCTGATTAATTCCAATCCAGAGACAAAACCAAGGACAAACTTTGTCCAGGCACAGTGTCCCCAGCTGTGCCCCAAAATTGGGGATGTCTGGTCACCCTATTCTAGAAATTATTGCTTTTTTGTCCCTTTCCAAAAAAACATCCAGAATCATGGGTCGATCAATTGGACAGAGCCAAGAAAATTGCGACTGCGATTGAGGGGCATGCAGTAGCTGTGGATATCCAGTGATGAAGCTTTCTAAGAAATACATCAAGGGCTAAGGTAAGGCCTTGTTCTCAAAATCAAAGAACGCTTGTTTTTTTTCTGCAACCGAGGTACATTAAGGGAATATTGTTACATAGGGGAGCTGGAATTTAGAAAAAAAAAAGGTGAACTTAGTCTTTAAGAAAATATTGCAAGACCGGATGCTCCTGAATGCTCTTTAAATTTAACTCGCAGAAGAGGAGGAAGATGACATGAAGGAAAACTAACATTTGTGATATGAAAATGAGTTAGACTCAGAATAGGATATGATCTCAGAAGGAGAAAATGACTGAAGTTGTTGGAGGCAGTTGTGAAGGTGGAGGTGTTGATAGTTGTGGCACCTGGAAAAAATATGGTAGTGGATTAGCCGAGGTTGGTTAAAAAGCATTATCTGACTGCAAGTAAAGGTCTGTGTGAACAGGCTTTGTGCTGTGTCGATGAGCTTGCTTTTCACATCAGTTGTAGATGCCTCTGAGATCATTCTAGATTCATTGACGTGCATTTGACCTGCAGTTTGTTCTCCTTTTGACCTGTCTCAAGCTAATTTTGTGTTCCAATAGACTTGTATGAATTGATAAGCTTTTCTGTTGAGAATGAAAGCCTTTTGATACAGGCCCTTAGGGTGATGATGTGCTACTTTATAAGATACTGAAATTTTTTTAAAGAAACAAAAGGGAAACATCAAAGGAGGAGAATACATGACTCCACAAAAGACAAAATTATCTGAAGAAATTACTACTTCTAAAGTGCGTATGTCTCAGGCTATCACACCTAATCCAAGTTCTAGCCATTCAGTGTAGGACCCATAAAGAGACTTTTCAGGGATCTTTGGTCTGGCAATTTTATCTTATGTTGCTGCTGCTATATTTGCAACATATGTAGGCAAAGGTCACACCTGGGAGCTTATGAAACACCATATCACCATCTTGTGGACAAACATAGCAAGCCCTTCATGTTGTATTCAGTTAAGTTTTAGTTTTCTATGCAGATTGATGCAACGTGACGATGAGAACAGGAAGTGGAACTGGTAAAAATGCCACAGAAGGAAAGATTGAGTGCCAACACGGCATATTTTTAAAAAAAAAAAAATTTCCATGTTATTATCACAGACGTAACCACTATTCACAACAGAAACACAGTGATGTACTGCCAAGCTGTACTGCACCTCAATAGCCTAAAGCCTCGTACACACGCATCGAAAATCGGCAGGGAATTTTCGTCCGATGACCGATCTGCCGATTTTTGGCTTGTTCATATGATGCTTCCGACAACCGACTCCGACTTTTCGGCCGAAAAAATTCTGGTGTGCAGGTTATAAAATTTTTGTCCGCCGTCAAAACATGGCCAATTTTCGTGCATTCAGTACAGATTTCGATAGGGAAAAATCTAATGAGCAAGACTGGGCATGCTCAGAGAAGAAAGAACAAAAAGAAAGCAAACCAACACATGACATCACTTCTGAAGTAGAATTCTGTCGGGCGAGAAAATTTGTGTGCAGTTTAGGCACATTACAACCAACAAAACACCACTCTGGACAAAAGACGGACGATCGGTTGTCCAATAATCTCTGTGTGTGTACTAGGCTTTAGGCAGAGAAGCAGCAAAAGTGATATGTTTCTGGCATTCCTACAACACCACCTCTTGCCAACTGCCTTTTCCATTGCCCTTAACAACTAGACAGCATGGTCAAAAATAAGACCAAGACATTGTTTCTGCATTGCACTTAGGGGAGAGCAGGAAATAACATTTCTGGAAGAATTCTACATACCACTGGTGTACAAAACACTACCTTACAATGCAACTATGATTGTCAATTCTAAAAATTCACAGACTGTACTAGAAAGGTAATTTATTTGAAAACTATCATTTAAAAAACCTGGTGTAGCAATTTTATGTTTAATACATTTTTCAATCAAATAGTTTCCCTTCAAATTAGCAATGGCGTTGAATGTTGCCAAGCGCCGTGAACAGTCTCAAGCTGTCAGTTGCAAAGGCATCATAATTTTATAGGTAAAATGTATGCACATATGCAGCCAATGGGTTTTAGGATTCTCCCTCCTCATTCATTCTTAGTTGCTTTACAGGCAGTCCCCGGGTTACAAACAAGATAGGTTCTGTAGCTTTGTTCTTAAGTTGAATTTGTATATAAGTTGGAACAGGTATATTTTTAAGTGTAACTCCAGCCAAAAAAATAGTTTTTTGGTTGGGGAAGGGTAAACACCCCTGTAACGTTTATTTTGAAAATTTTGGGTTGTTGTGGAAACAAGGATTGTTGATAAAATTTCAGTGGAGACACCTTTTTCCATGATAACTCTTACAGGAGTGCATTTTCCCTCCTAGCGGTAGATTTCTTCTCACTTCCCGTTGTCTCCCTCCATTTGTAAGTATGAATCGTATGTAAGTCGAATGTAGGTAACTCGAAAACTGCCTTTATCAGGTGTTTGATTAACCACTTGCCAACCATGCTATAGCAAAATCATGGCTACAGCGAAGTCGCCCAGTTCTGAGACGGCGTCAAATTACACCCTCCCATGATCGTGCCCCCACACACCTGCTGTGTCATAAATATTATTGCGGCCCCGGCAGTGTCCATCAGTGATGCCAATCAGTACCAATCAGTGCTGCAAATCAGTGCCCTTTAAAGCTGCCAATCAGTGCCCATCAGTGCTGCCAGCAGTGCTCAGTATCTCCTACCAGTGCCCATCACTTCCTCCTATCAGTGCCCATCAGTGCCCCATATCAGTGCAACCTCATCAGTGCCTCCTCAACAGTACCCACCAGTGCCGCCTCATCAGTGCCATCAGTGCAGCCTATTAGTGCCCAACAATGCCACCTCATCTGTGCTCATAAATGCCACCTTATCAGTGGTCATCAATGGCACCCCATCTGTGCTCATCAGTGCCACCTCATCAGTGGCCATCAGTGATGCCAATTTGTGCTGCCTATAAGTGCCCATCAATGTCACCTATCAGTGCCAATCAGTTCCACCTATCAGTGCCCATGAGTGCCACATATCTGTGCCACCTCATCAGTGCCTCCTCAACAGTGCCCACCAGTGCCACCTCATCAGTGCCCATCAATGTCACCCCATCTGTGCCCATCAGTGCTGCCTCAGCACTGGCCATCAGTGCCGCCTCATCAGTGGCCATCAGTGCTGCTTATTAGTGCCCAACAATGCCACCTCATCTGTGCTCATAAATGCCACCTTATCAGTGGACATCAATGACACCCCATCTGTGCTCATCAGTGCCACCCCATCAGTGGCCATCAGTGCTGCCAATTTGTGCTGCCTATGAGTGCCCAACAATGTCACCTATCAGTGCCAATCAGTTCCACCTATCAGTGCCCATGAGTGCCACATATCTGTGCCACCTCATCAGTGCCTCCTCAACAGTGCCCACCAGTGCCACCTCATCAGTGCCCATCAATGTCACCCCATCTGTGCCCATCAGTGCTGCCTCAGCACTGGCCATCAGTGCCGCCTCATCAGTGGCCATCAGTGCTGCCTGTCAGTGCCCATCAGTGCTGCTTATTAGTGCCCATCAGTGCAGCCTCATTAGCGCACATCAGTGAAGAAGAAAAATTACCTGTTTGCAAAAGAGAAACTAAGAAAAACGTTTTTTTTCAATTGTTTAGAAAAAAATAAAAACCCAGTGGTGAAGATATATGACCAAAAGAAAGCTCTATTTGTGTGAAAAAAAAATAAAAATAAAGATACACATTTCATATGGGTACAGTGCTGCATTACTGGGCAATTGCCATTCAAATTGCAACAGCGCTGAAAGCTGAAAATTGACCTGGGCAACAAGGGGGTAAAAGTGCCCAGTAGGCAAGTGGTTAAGGTATATTCTGAGAATTGGACACAGTGGGAGGTCCTACCTGAATGCAGCAGCAGTGCTCCGTTACTGTGACTCCCGGCTACAAAAATTAAAATATTCTCACATATTCTGACAGCGGCAAGATGTCTGGTAGATAGGTGAAACAGCACTAAACCTCCCTCTCTAACAGATCTTCATATAGAGATGTCAAACAGAAGTAACAACTACTGTATATTAGTCCATGTATAAGCTGGCTCCGGTCCCAACAGAAAATGATCATGCTATTTCCAAGAAGCTCTCCAGGGTTTACAAACGTCTTGCCAGGAATTTCTCTTCATTTAGCAGGACATTTACTACCTAAGAAACTCCTAGGTTTAAGGAGAAATCACTAGTTAGTACACATAATGACAATGTGGCAATCATCACATTACTTTAATAACCATGCACTTTAATTTTATACCTAAATCGTGAAAACCTCCTTCTCTAAATCAACTAATTGCAATATCTCACCAGATAATAATTTAAATGCAGTTCATTATACAATACATGCCCAATAGCAAATGCAAGCAGAATAAGGCCCATTTCACACAGGAGGACCGTTCAGCTCCGCCTGTCCGTTTTTTTGGTGGATCTGAACAGATGCCTAATGTATCTTTATGGGGCATCGGATGTCAGCGGAGACATGTCCACTGACATCCGATCCGATCCGATCCGATCCGTCAAATCTGAATAGATGGAAACCCTATTTTCCATCCGTCCAGTGGATCAGATGGGATGGATCGGATGAGAACAGACAGGCGGTCCGTTCCCATCAGATTCCCCCATAGAGGACAGCGGGACCGGACAGCTGTGTCTCGCAAACAGCGCAGGGACACAGCTGCCATGAGCCTGCTCAGTGGGGGATCGGTGGATCGATCCCCCCTTGAGAAAAACGGAGTCCGTCTGACGGACTCCCTGTGTGAAAGGGGCCTAAGGGACACTTTACTATATTCCTATTGTATAAATAGCAGGAAAAAGCAGGAAATAATACTGAACAGAACCAAACAGAAATCTCGTCACAGTGTAGATGCTTTGCTTTTGGTAGTTTGGAAGTTAGCAGCTTTAGTATGAGCTATCAGTGACTTGAAGAAGGAAAATATATTAAAATATCCATGGCCGGGGGGGGGGGGGGGGAGGGTTGTGGTGAGCGAGCTCCAAGATAGCCGCACTAGCCTGAAGCTCCGCTCGTCCGCCGGGGTAATCGGCCCACATTGGAGCCATCCTAGTCCCTTTAGCTCAGATGACCACACCACCAGATAGCAGATGCCTTGGGAATGCCGTGCCACTGAAAGACTCCGCCGCAACTCTGCAAACTTACCGGATTCTTTGATAAGGTAGGCCGTGAGCTCCAGAAAGATGGCGGCAGCTGCGAGCATCTCCTGGACATAACACCAGCCCCTCTAGACCCCAGGGCAGTGGAGGTTCATCATACCCATCCACACTTGCCACCCGCAGCCCAGTAAAATCAAAGCCGTGCAGGGAATCTCCTCAGAGGCCTGTATCAAAATCCAATATGGAGGTGGGCACATTGCAACCCATCCAATCAGGGGCTTCACAACTACAAGCTGACCCCATTTCATCCTTTCCCATCGAGGGTCAACCAGTATCGGACACTTTCCTTAAGGAAATGCTCCTTTCATTACGGACCTCGTTACACACACAGACATGTTAGCATGCGTCCAGCAATTTAAAGGGGAACTGCAGGACCTGGGAGACAGAGTGGATAAGATGGAAACATCTATGGGTGCATATGCCTTTTCATATAACACTATGGTTGATGCCCATACCACACATTCTGAAGAAATCTCATGGCTCAGAGATAAAGTAGCTGATCTTAAGGACAGGTCTAGAAGGAACAATATTAAACTCAGAGGCATTCCGGAGACTGTCCATGACTCACAGCTGCAACAATTGGCCCAAAATTAATTTTCCTCTTTTGCACCCTCCCTAACAAGCATGGACCCGGCTATTGACAGGATTCATAGACTGCCAAAACCACCATTCTTACCAGATAATGTACCACATGATGTGCTCTTGAGGGTACACTTCTTTCAGGCAAAGAAGATATACCTTTCTGCATTTCGTCAAACACCGAAACTTCCAGAGCAGTATTTGGGGATATAACTGCTACCAGACTTATCACAACATACATTACATAGACGCAGAAATCTAGCCACCATAACTAAAGCGCTGCGCAATCACCCACTACCCATCCACTCTTTCCATCACAATGGAACAACAGTAAAAATATCAACCCTGGAAGAGGGCCTCCGTGTACTTCAGCAATGGGGAATCCTTCCTGATCCACCCCCCGCAACTACCCCTCACCGTCACCCTGAAAACTTACCCACTGAATGGCAAGTGGCCTCTCACAAAAATCCAACAAGAAGAAACCAGTGAATGGCTCATAATCAAATCCAACCAATATACAACAGTATACCCCGGAGGTGGGAACACCTGTCTGTTCCCTAGGACCCCCCCTTTGGTCACAGCGGCAGATCTTTGCTCCCTATCTCTCTGTGAGGGATACCTTTTTATTATGTTCCTATGTTTTTTTTTTCCTTATCCTTTTTTATATCCTTTCTTTTAGCAAGTCCAACCAGTTACGCGGTCCGTCTTTCCCTCTTCACTCCAACCAATGCAGAGAGTACCATCCAGGCGTACTGATCAACATCACTACAGAATGTCCTGTCTGAAGGGTATGTAACCACCTCCACTGAGCACCCACACACACTTTGGTCCCATCATGACCCTCAAATTCCTTTCCCTTAATGTTAAGGGCCTCAATCATCATGCCAAGCGGTAATCCCTCTGGAGAGAGGCCAAAAGAACTATAGCGGAGCGGATGTCATTTGTATACAAGAGACTAATTTCAAAGATACAGCCTCACCACAGACTACCCACATATGTTTGTGGCTAGTGCTTCAGAGAAAAAAAGAGGGGTACTGTTGGCCATCAACAAATCGGTATCCTTCAAACTTTAATCTCATACTGATCCAAATGGTAGATTTATCATTGTGACAGGTGACTTAAACTCCAAGCCATATACCCTGGTCAATATCTATGCTTCAAACCCACACTAACTTAAGTTCCTGAAGAAGGTATTCAAGAACATTGCGATATGGACAGCTACTGCTTTGTGGTGGCTTCACTATGACAATGGAACCAACCCTGGACTCTAGCTCCTCATCCAAAAAGGGTTCTCCCTTGTTGAGAGATCTATTTCACAGGGAGGGAGTGTACGATGTCTGGAGGTGTACTGTCAACACGCCAACGAGAGAGACTACACATTATTTTCCTCCAGTCATCGTACATACTCTCGTATAGATATGTTTGTGGTGGATAAGTGGCTTCTCCAAAGGATTTCCTCCTTGTCCATCTTGGACATAACATGGTCGGATAATGCGGCCATGCTGGTCTCGGTGCAGGAGGGGGAATCTAACCATAGGTCTTGGATATGGTGATGTAACGTCAAAATCTTACAGGAGGAGGAATCCTCCGAAGTTATTCTTCAGCATCTCAGGGAATTTTTCCCCAACAATGCAAACTCTGTCTCAGTCCTTTTACTTGTATTTTGTGGGAGGCACATAAAGCCTTTATAAGGGTTATTTGCATACAACAAAGCTCAAGGGCTAAAAAACAATACAATACCACACTTACTAAACTCTTGGATGAATTCCATGAACTAGAAGTCCGCAACAAACTATCTCCATCCCAAGTCACTTCCACATCATTAACTAAATTACGAGAAACATTACGCACCCACAATACGATAGACACCTTAGACGCCTTAAACTTAACTCATATGCTAATGCAAACAAAGCAGGGAAATTCTTAGCAAATAAGCTAAAAGCTGCACAGACCAGATCCCTCATCTTACATCTAATCCATCTAACACACCAACAAAAATTCACAAACCCCCAAGACATTGCGGACGAATTTGCAAACTATTACACCAGGCTATATAACCTAAAAAAGGACTCTGACACTCTGCAACCCACTACTTCTGACATCCAATGGTTCCAAGCTGAATTAAATCTGCCTCAGATCTTGGAGGAAACACTCCCTTTGAAATCATACCAAGTATGTGTATTTCTGTTTACAAAGATTCTTTTCAAACCCTCAGGTTTATACAAGAAGCTAGCCTTTTCTTTTTTCATCTGGGCAGTAAGGTAACTTCTTCCAAACCATAGAACTAAATTGTTTCTAAAGGCAGAAGATTTTTTACCTTAAAATGATTGTAAAGTCTCATTTTTTTTTCTATAAAAATAACAAACATGTTATACTTACCTGCTCTGGGCAGTTGGTTTTGCACAGGGCAGCCCAGATCCTCCTCTTTTCGGGTCCCTCGCCGGCGCTCCTGGCCCTTCCATCCTGTTGAGTGCTCCCACAGTAGGCAGCTTGCTATGGGGACACCTGAGCCGAGCTGCAGCTCCTGTATCCATTTAGACATGGAGCTGGGGTTCAGTTCTGCCCCCTCCCTCTGCTTATTGGCTAATTGACTTTGATTGACAGCAACAGGAGCAAATCAGGAGGTAGAGTCCCAGATGGCCAAAGGCACTTGTAGACATCGCTGAATCTAGATGGGACTCAGGTATGTATTAGTGGGGCTGAGGGGGGCTGCTGCACACAGAAGGCTTTTTATCTTAATGCATTAAGATTTAAAAACAACTTCTACCTTTACAAACACTTTAATGCATTTAGATAAAAAACCTTCTGTGTGCAGCTACCCCCCAGCCCCCCTTTATATTTACCTGAGCCCCATGTCAATCAGCGATGTGAATGAGAACATCGGCTTTCCCATGTCTTTCTTCCCGCTTTGGCTCTGACTCGGGAGCAAGCCTACTCGAGTGCCCCCATAGCAAGAGGCTTGCTGTAGGGGCACTTGACAGGGGGGAGGAGGCAGGACTGCCGGCAGGGGACTCAAAAAGAAGAGGATGGGGGCTGCTGTGTGCAAGACCATTGCACAGAGCAGGTAAGTATAAGATCTTTGTTATTTAAAAAAAATAAAAAAACCTTTAGAATCACTTTAAAATGTTTTTCAATTTGGATTCACAAATATATCCAAAATGACACTTGAGACTCATTAAAACATATTGCTTCTACAATGTACATTTTCATGCAATAAATCACCCAAAATATGCCCATTTCCCTACTTTGACCTGTATTTGTATTGTTGCATGGCTTGTACAGCCATTGATGTCATGCAGTAGGACTATTTCTTTATGAATGACCTTGTGACATTCTCTCTCTAGGCTTGCTTCCAAGGAACTTTCTCAGAATAACTTCTGTTACAGCTTTTCTTATACAGTATATATACAATATATTACAAACAGAAGAATCAGTGCTACTACCCATATAACATACTGATAATAGATCTACTGGGTACTCGATTATCAGGTGTTTAGCAAAGTAGATGATGCAGAGAGAGATGATCCGCACAACAGTTGTTGCTCTTAAGAAATCTTAATTTTTATTCAAAAACCACAGTGTACAGATGCAGATAAGATCTCCAACAACTCAACGTCCCAATAACCGAGACAGACTTTGTGGAAATTATCAAATCTTTACCCAATGGTAAGGCCCCAGGACCTGATGGTCTACCGAACGAATACTACAAGCTCTTTAGCCAAATGTTGTCCCCCTTACCTAAGAGACACCTTTTCCCAAGCAATTCATTTATCCTCCTTCCCTCCTGAGATGCAGAAGGCACAAGTTGTGACATTGCCTAAACCAGGGAAGGATCCCACCACTCCAGCCAACTTCCGCCCAACATCGTTACTAAACACAGATGTTAAGATTTACGCTAAGCTGTTAGTTAAACTTCTGATGCTTGTCTTACCTTCCCTGATAGACAAAGATCAAATGGGCTTTGTTACAGGAAGACAGACCTCAGATGCAATTAGGCGAATATTGAACATTGTACATGTGCACAGGCTAATCTGAAGCCTTCGCTGCTGCTTTCCTTAGACGCAGAAGGCCTGGACCCATATACTCAGCCATATTAGCGCTATACTCCAATCCCTTTGCTAAAGTTAACGCATCTGGTCTATTGTCCAAAACTTTCTCTATTTTGAATGGTACCCGACAAGGCTGTCCACTTTCACCCACGATTTTTAATTTAATGATAGAACCTCTAGCTGAAGCCATCAGATCAAACCCACAAATTACTGGATACACTATCCAAAAATCTACACACAAAATTAATCTCCTTGCAGATGATGTTATCCTCATTCTCACCAACCCTGAAAGCACTCTCCCTCATGCCTACCAAACCCTAAGGGAGTTCAGCCAAATATCCTTTTACAAGATTAATGCCACAAAATCTCTGATATTAGACTATCGGAAGCAACAAAAAAAGCCCTCAAATCGCAATTTCCATTTTTTTGGAAAATGGAAGCAATCCAATATCGAGGCATCACCCTTACAACATCTTCTAAATCCTTACTGTCATCCAACATTAAGCCCCTAATCTCCAAAATAGATACAGTAATGCAACAAATGGCTAAATTTGAGTTATCATGGTATGGCAGATTAGCAGCCTATGTGCAACCTGTCTAGGTTGAGTTGACCAATATGTCTTTAAGTAATCAGCAAGGAATGTATTATGTAATCTTTTGTTTGGGCTTGTGCCTGCCATAGAGCTACATGTTAGAATTTCCTATAAAAGCTGTAACCAAAATGTAATCTGTGTCACATATCTGTTGGAGGATATGTGAACCGCTGTATGGCGTATACTCTGAATAAACTTATGGAGACGAATGCAAACCTCATTGGCGTAGATGTCCTTTATTTCAAGGCTCGAACATAACACCTGAAAATGTCTATCCTCCCCCAAGTCCTTTCCATCTTCAGGGCCCTGCCGATCCCCATCCCATCCCATCCCATCCCATCCCACTATCTGAAAGCCTTGTCTACTACCATTCGGAAGTTTCTTTGGCAAGGTAAAAAGGCTAGATGCCCACAGCAGAACCTGATAAAACACAAATCAGTGGGAGGTGCAGGCCTACCAGATGTAGGAGACTATTACTGGGCAACTTTACTAGACCAACTGCAACACTGGTTTCTAGGTAACTCCCACTCTCCCTGGGGGGACCTTTACCTATCTAAAAAGATAGAGATATCTTCTCTACCCCCCCCCCCCCCCAATGCAGACGACACCTCAGCTCCACAAACATGGGGAAAAAATAAATCATTACTCCCTCCTTTCCCATTCACATACTGGAAACACTGATACCATTCCTCTCCACTAATATCTTATCCGATCACGGATGATATCTGACCTCTTTAAAGGGGACTCTCCTCTCAAATTGGAAGAAGTAGAACAAAGTATAAAATCCCTACCCACACAAGGTTTACGTGCTTTAGAATATTTCAATTTCTAGATAAACAACTCCCACCTAAATTGAGCCTCCCTCCTAAAACCTGGGACTTCTTTACTCACCCCAACCCCAGAGCCAAAGATATATCTCTTTTCTACTCTACCCTTAAAGACAAGCTCAGCTTCCATAAATCCAATGCTATGATTTTGTGGGAACAGGACCTTCATACCTCTTTTACCCCATACCGGTGGAATATAACCACAAAATCAATCCACAAGGCATCACATTGCACTAACCACTCTAAAAATTGCCAATAGATGGTATTATACCTCACCTAGAATAGCCAAGTTCTCCCCTACCTTGTCTCCCTTATGCTGGAGATGATGTGGAAAAATGGATACTCTCCCGCACATTTTGTGAACCTGCCCAAACTTCACAAGCTTTGGAAGTAAACCTTCCAACTGATCGCCAAATGCACAGGGGTTCTCAAAATACCCAACCAAGCTTTAGTCCTACTCAATATAGGGATAGAATCTTATCCATCTGAATTCCATTCGGTGGTCACCCACATTCTACTTGCAGCCCGTACCTTGGTACTAAGAAACTGGAAATCAAATCTAACTTCTAATACTCTGACGTGATTAGGTTGGGAGACCTAAATTATTCTTATGAACGCCTCTTGGCAATCAATGCCCAAAACTACAAGGACTTCACCAGGTCATGGAAATTCTGGAAAACGAATACTGTTATAACAAGAAGAAACTGTAATAATTATTATATCTACGCTGTTTCTAAGCACTTGCGTAACTGCCGAGGTTGTTTTCTTCCCTTTCTTTTTTCTCTTCTTTCTCTTCTTAGTTTTCTATGTTTTGTTATACAAGTACGGACTAATAGGACTTATGGCTAAGGAAGTTGCCTTCACCCTAGGACACAGTATGCTCCCAGATGGGGTGTCAGCGCCTTAGCGGGTGATAGACAATGTTCTGAATCGCACCTTCAATTACCAAGAAGGCATGTAAGGTTACGAATTTTCATAACTATTAACCTTGGTTACTACACCATGCTGTAGGTTGTTAAGACTTAAGCATTACTGCAAGTGATTACCGTGCTTTGTATTTTTTGTTATCATTGTAAAAACTCAATAAAAATTATTGAAAGTAAAAATATCCATGGCCATCTAGTGGCCATCATCGGTACAGTTGTATGGTAAGCAGTTCATACATCACTGTTTCATGGACTAGGACTATTGATTTATTATATGCTACTACTGCTTAATAAATAAAATATTTGACCTAGAACCACTATAAATACAGAAAAATCAAACAAATCAGAGACAGATACTTATTAATTCATGACATGCTGAAAAACAGTTTTCAAATGGCAGAATGACAAAGCAGCAAAACTAACACAAGAAATACAAAATTGAAATCCACTGCCTAACATGGGGTATGAGAGTGCACACCTTAGTATTTCTCCAACCGTGACAACTGGTGAGGGTAATAAATGTACTATGTAAAGGACTATTTTGCAGAATAGTGACTACTGGACCATGTCCACTATAAATGCAGGTTACGGCTTGTGGTAGAATTGATTTCTCCTGTAGGCCCCATCAGGGGGATATCATAAAATCAGTGGGCCCGTGTTCGAGAAAAAAATGTGGGCCCTTGACTTTGTTAAAAAATAAAAAGTGGTGCACGTAGCACGCCCCCTAGGAATTGTGGCCATGGTATAAATCGTGCTTAAAATAGTGGGCATGGCTTAAGGGGTGTGGTTTGATTAAGTCTGAGAGGACTTACATGTGCAGAATGTGGTAATGTTAAATAGGGAATGTACAGTGCAGAGTGGATGGTGGTGAGTAGTATATGCAGGAGAGGAGTGTGGACTGTATGGCAGTGGGTAGTATGTGCAGGAGAGGAGTACAGAGTGTACAGCAGTCAGTAGTTTGTGCGGGAGAGTAGTGCAGAGTATTCAGCGGTGGGTAGTATGTGCAGGAGAGGAGTGCAGGGTGTATGGCAGTTGGTAGTATGTGCAGGGAGGGGAGTATGGAGTGTAGGGCAGTGGGTAGTATGTACAGGTGAGGAGTGTGGAGTGTACGGCGGTGTGTAGTATGTGAAGGAGAGGAGTGCGGAGTGTATGGCAGTGGGTAGTATGTGCAGGAGAGGAGTATGGAGTGTATATCGGTGGGTACTATGTGCAGGAGAGGAGTATGGAGTGTATGGCAGTGAGTAGTATGTGCAGGTGAGGAGTGCGGAGTGTACGATAGTGGATAGTATGTGCAGGTGACTAGTGAAGAGTGTATGGCGGTGGGTAGTATGTGCAGAATAGGAGTATGGAGTGTATGGTGGGGGGTAGTATGTGCAGGAGAGGAGTGCAGAGTGTTGGAGATGGGTAGAATGTGCAGGGAGAGGAGTGCAGAGTTTAAGGGGGTGGATAGAATGTGCAGGTGAGGAGTGCACGGGAAAGGAGAGAAGGGCAGCCGGCTTCAGGAGGACCGGAGGAGAACACGGGGGGGGGGGCAGAGAAGGAGCCCAAGGGGGGGGGGCGGAGGAAGAGGACACAGAGAAGAGTCAGAGGAGCTGCAACCAGGCGGAGCAGGAGGACACGGAGAGTAGACGGAGGAGTAGCACACAGGGGGGGGGGGCAGGAGGAGGGCACGGGGGACAGTCAGGGATAATCAGTGCGGCGGTGGGGACAGCTGCAGGCACATATCTCCCTGTATAGCTTTTCAGCTTAGAGCAATGGGAGGGAGAGGAGAAGAAGAAGCGGCTGTCATCTGAAAAGCTGTACAGGGAGATCGGTGCTTGCAACTGTCCTCCCGCCTCATCAATCATCCCCAACTGTCAAATAACAACAAAGAGCAGAGCCGCTCAGGTGTCAGTTCAATGGCTGGTGCTGGTCAGATCCGACGTCCAAGCAATAGAAAATCCAAGAAAGTAGACCGCACTCAGGAAATGTAAGATGAAAAACAATCAAAACTCCTTTATTCTTCTTCGGTACAGCAGACAGACAATACAATGCACATAACAGACGTGTCGGGGTTGACGCGTTTCACGATGTAGATCGCTTACTCATAACCACACACAGGTGTGGTTATGAGTAAGCGATCTACATCGTGAAACGCGTCAACCCAACACGTCTGTTATGTGCATTGTATTGTCTGTCTGCTGTACCGAAGAAGAATAAAGGAGTTTTGATTGTTTTTCATCTTACATTTCCTGAGTGCGGTCTACTTTCTTGGATTTTCCATCCCCAACTGTCAACCAGGGATGATCATCCATGGGTGCAGGGTTGGTCACAGTGGGCTCCCCCCTGTAACGCTCCTTGCATTTCTTATAAGGTGTGGATTTTCAGCTGCAGAAGTAGTTCCACGTCAGTAGTCATGTAGGAGATATGCTGAGATACCATTCCCAACCTCAATGACTCATCATGTATGGAAGGTCTTATTTCAGCCAGTAAATACACACAGTAATTAAGCTGGTTCCTAGTGTGACTTTATATACATGTGGTAAGACAATGATAAAGGTCTTAGGGATAGGTTTGAGTGGAAGTGGTAGGTGACAGACACTTGAGGTGAGACAGTGCAGATGGATGCAGGAAGGGTTAGCGATCATGTATGATAACAGATGACAGAGTAGCAGGTGCATACAGGAGAGATCAACCCAGTGCAGGAAATAGTAGCAGTAGCCTCAAGAGCTAGCAATCTAGTTATGCAGATGTAAAAGACAGTCCTTGTTATGCAGAGCTAAATAGTGTAAGCCTAGTACAAGTCTATAGAGATTTCCCCTGTGGGGTACTTAGCACTAATAGCGATAGCCGAAGGATCGCTCAGGAGATGCGGATGATCCAGTAGCAGGACGCAGGGATCAGCGCAGCGAGGTTCGTCAGCGAGGAGAGCTTGCAAGCATGGAAGCTTCAAGCAAGATTAGTATCCAGGTACTGGTGTTTGAACGAACACATGTGAGTGAGAACCGACGCCCTAAATAGCCATCTAGTCCGGCGCTGGGTGATGACAGCTTCAGCCTTAAAGGGAAACACACCTATATGTGTTTCTTCTGTCTAGGTAGATGGAAATCACCCGGAATAAATGTGATAGGAGGCACTGAGAGTGCCAGAACCTTACATTACCCCCCCCCCGTAAGGCCGGCTCCGGAAGGCCTCTAAGGCTGGTTGTTGATATAAGAATCACATGAGACTGGTTGCCGATGCGAAAATCGGAAGGAAAAAAAAAAAATTTCTCTTTTTTTTTTTGTTGCCGATATGAGAATCGGAATGAGACTGGTCTCCGATGCGAGAATCGGATAAGACTGGTTGCCGATATGAAAATCGGGAAGAAAAAAAAAAATTGGTTGCCGATATGAGAATCGGATAATACTGGTTGCCGATACGAGAATCGGATAAGACTGGTCTCCGATATGAAAATCGGGAAAAAAAAAAAAAAATGGTTACCGATATGAGAATCGGATCAGGTTGGTAACCGATGAGAATCGGATCACTTGTTGTTAGGGTGTCTGCTACATGGACCCCTCACTAGAATCGGACGCATAACCATCCGAAGTAATCCTAGTAGACCTAGCAACCAATGCTTCTTCAAACATCCTCAGATCCTTCCTACATACCACCGTGTCATTAGAAGCACGTACGCAGTCAGGTGCAAGAATCTCTGTATTTTCATCGGAAGCCAGAAATGTGCTTGCAAAAATAGGAGTATCCTCAGGAGGTGGTACAGGAGGGTTTTTTGAACGTGGTATAAAGTTCACTGGAGTTGAAGGAATATCTATTCCAATATTTGTTAATTTCTGGGTGTCCTTCACTGATATAGAACGGGGACAGGGCTGGCAACAGCCTTGATAATTTCCAGGCTGTTTTTCAGGGAAGACCCTTCGGATTCGCCTGGCCTCCATTGGGAGAGCCTTAGGCCTATGGGGTCTGGTTGGGCAGAATGTAATGAAATGTCCCCCTTCACCACAATAAAAACAAAGGCCACAGATTCTCCTGTGATCTCTTTTTTCTTGTGAGGACAACCTAGCATGTATGGCACCAATCTCCATAGGCTCCTCATCCATCTCTGTAGGATCAGGGTCCAAATGGGATGTGTCAGAGTGACAAGGTCGACTGTTTGAGGCAGGCTCGGACCATGACCAGGCAGGATCACCATATCTACTAGGTCTCCTTTTTTCCTTAGGTAGCCAGGGTCTGTGGTTACCTGGAGCGGGTTTAGGAGTGGGGTCAATAGCTGAATTCTGAGAAGAACTGGATAATGGCATTTCCATTTTTTCAGACTTCCTTTCTCGTAGTCTTCTATCTATGGTGATACTGAGTTGTATCAATGTATCCAGGGTTTTTGGCATCTCTGCTCGGGCGAGCTCGTCCTTGACGGCTTCTGATAGGCCAAGCCTAAATTGGGTTTTCAGAGATGCATCATTCCATCCTGAATCAAGGGTCCATCTCTTGAATTCTGCGACAAAGTCTTCTACAGGCCTTTTTCCTTGTTTCAAGGATCTTAACTGAAGATCGGCAGTACTCTGCCTATTGGGGTCATCATATAGGCTAGTGAGCTCTGCCAGGAACAAGGCATAGGAGTTGAGAAGCTGGTCGTTTTTTTCAAAAAGAGAATCTGCCCAGGCTCGAGGATCGCCTGATAGGTAAGAAATAATAGTACAAACCTTAATGTGATCAGTAAGGTAGGTACGAGGTTTTAGCAAAAAAAGTAACTCACATGCGTTTTTAAATTCGCGAAATTTTTTGCGATCGCCTGTAAATACCAAAGGGGGATTTATCTTGGGTTCAGGAGACTGTGCAGAGGTAAGTTGTGTCAGTCTAATTACCTGCTGCGACAGAGCCTGATTGTCGTTTTTCAATTCAGCAAGTGCGTGTATTAACGCAGATACCTGCTGTTTTAATTGTGTCACCTGAGTGACTACTTCTGCTGAATCCATTTTTTGGTTCGTTCAATCTGTAACGCTCCTTGCATTTCTTATAAGGTGTGGATTTTCAGCTGCAGAAGTAGTTCCACGTCAGTAGTCATGTAGGAGATATGCTGAGATACCATTCCCAACCTCAATGACTCATCATGTATGGAAGGTCTTATTTCAGCCAGTAAATACACACAGTAATTAAGCTGGTTCCTAGTGTGACTTTATATACATGTGGTAAGACAATGATAAAGGTCTTAGGGATAGGTTTGAGTGGAAGTGGTAGGTGACAGACACTTGAGGTGAGACAGTGCAGATGGATGCAGGAAGGGTTAGCGATCATGTATGATAACAGATGACAGAGTAGCAGGTGCATACAGGAGAGATCAACCCAGTGCAGGAAATAGTAGCAGTAGCCTCAAGAGCTAGCAATCTAGTTATGCAGATGTAAAAGACAGTCCTTGTTATGCAGAGCTAAATAGTGTAAGCCTAGTACAAGTCTATAGAGATTTCCCCTGTGGGGTACTTAGCACTAATAGCGATAGCCGAAGGATCGCTCAGGAGATGCGGATGATCCAGTAGCAGGATGCAGGGATCAGCGCAGCGAGGTTCGTCAGCGAGGAGAGCTTGCAAGCATGGAAGCTTCAAGCAAGATTAGTATCCAGGTACTGGTGTTTGAACGAACACATGTGAGTGAGAACCGACGCCCTAAATAGCCATCTAGTCCGGCGCTGGGTGATGACAGCTTCAGCCTTAAAGGGAAACACACCTATATGTGTTTCTTCTGTCTAGGTAGATGGAAATCACCCGGAATAAATGTGATAGGAGGCACTGAGAGTGCCAGAACCTTACACCCCCCCCCCTCTGGGCCTGTGTTCGGTGAACACCCTGCACCTATCGATGATATGCCACTGGGCCCCATATTTGTCCAGCTCTGTATGTGATCCCCATAATGCCAATAGTGACAAAGGTAAGCAATACATATCCCTTTATACTTCCCTGTTCTGAACCCAGTATATTCTGTTTTTAGTTGCTGAGCTGGGTGGTATTTGATGTAGACTGCACCTACTGAAGAGAAAGCTTCCAGGTGAGCACATTAGCCATCCATCCATAGCATAGACAGGGTTTAGGTGATGGTGCTAGCGCAGCTCATCTGCAGATACGCAATCAAAAGCATTCCGGAATTCGCAGCAACACTTCGCCTTTATTGATCCTTCATGCAAAAGACATCACAGACAGTGTGGGGTACAGTAAAAGTTGACAAGTTTCACACTGTGACTAGCGCTTACTCCATGAGGTTATGAGTAAGCGCTAGTCACAGTGCGAAATGTGTCAACTTTTACTGTACCCCACACTGTCTGTGATATCTTTTGCATGAAGGATCAATAAAGGTGAAGTGTTGCAATGAATTCCGAATTTCTTGTGATTGTAGACTGTACCTAATTTGTATGGAAAAGGTTGTTCTCACTTGATAGCAGTCTCTACAGATAAGCAAACTGCATTAGAAATGCAAAAGGTTGAAAATTCAGAAAAGTATTTACTCACAACTGCTGTGAAGATCTTGATAATGTCAGTAAAAATGATCCATCACATTTTAGTAGCTCAGAGGAAAAGCCAGCATGGCTGAAAGTGAAAACAGAGCAGGCCCTTACTAATAGGTCATAGTATAACACTACAATGGCAGAGAGAGGATAGAATGCTTAAAATAATTAATCAACTGCATAATTGAGTTTCTCAAAAAAAAAAGAAAAAAGAAAAAAAAGCTGCCTTTAATTATGATTTTATTAAAGTTTTACATCAAAATTAACACAAACACATTATTCACATAATCTTAAAAAAAACCGCTGTATTTAAACAATAATATCAGGTTTTTGCCAACCCTTCTAGTAAATCAGGGCTCGATAAATCCCATGCGCCAGGTCACCATACTAGAAATTGCATCCTTGCGCCTGGACTTTTGTCAGCCGTCCACACCCACCTCCCACTTGC